>NC_064643.1:410010812-410313842 GCF_023864345.2 Schistocerca serialis cubense
GTTTTGGAACGGTATTGTAATTTTTAATTGATTAGTCGCCTGGTATAATGCAGCATCTTGCATCCGATAACAAAAAGTGAAGCTACTTCCATCCCACATCAAAGGATCTGACATCTCCACTTTATCGACGAATACCTAAACAAACGACATAAATTGAAAAAAAAGGGAATGCACTATGTGTTGTGTTGGCAGAAGAGCTAACACCGTGTTACTAGAGGAGGCCGAAATGCACGCGTTTTAGCTCACGCAGGCTGGCGTGAGGAGGGAAGAACTATACTGACGTGAGGTTTGGAACATGACAAGGAATTAGAATTCAGAAAGCGGACGTAATTAGTTTGATACTTAACTTTAATCCATTAATGATGAACGTCGCTCTTGAAGGTACATGATTGACAATATTATCTGTTTAGAATAGTAACTGAATATGGCGCCTTGCTAGGTCGTAGCAAATGACGTAGCTGAAGGCTATGCTAAACTGTCGTCTCTGCAAATGAGAGCGTATGTAGACAGTGAACCATCGCTAGCAAAGTCGGCTGTACAACTGGGGCGAGTGCTAGGGAGTCTCTCTAGACTAGACCTGCCGTGTGGCGGCGCTCGGTCTGCTATCACTGATAGTGGCGACACGCGGGTCCGACGTATGATAACGGAACGCGGCCGATTTATAGGCTACCACCTAGCAAGTGTGGTGTCTGGCGGTGACATCACACTATGCCCACAGCTGCCAATGTCTGTACGGTTCAGCGGTTCAAGGGGAGCAGGGGCTGCAAGACTATATTTCATTAGACTGAAAATAAGTTATTCTAACAATAAAAAAAAATCCTTTCTGTCCGAAGGTGTGCATTTTAAAATCAATATCCACTGCTGGAAAACATACAATGCTCAAATAATCCAAGCCGTGCATTGTAACAAATTTGGCGCTCCTTGGCACTATGTCCACAAAGCTGCTGTAGAAGCCTGTCCCATACTTCGACCGGGTCCCTTCCGAGGTCATCCATTGTGTGAGGAGGGCACCTGCGAAGACGCAATGCGAGATTCAACGGGTCTCCAGCATGCTCAATCGAGTTCATGTCGGCAGATACCTCGGACCACTCCCACAGGTTGATTCCTGCCTCCGGGAGGAAGGTATTGACAAGGTGGGCGTTGTGCGCTTGTCCATTATCATCATGAACGAATTCCAGACCACCAAAATGTTGAATGACGCTCTGGACTATCCTGTCTTGATTTTCCCATCTTTCAAATTATCCTCGATAACTAAGAGGTGCCTTCGAACTCTGTGTTATAAATTGGCCCAAAACACGACTGACTCACATACGAGCTGTATGCTTGAGATCTGCTTTGGTACCTGATCGCCTCCAGACACTTTGACAATCATCAGCCACTCATCTGCGAAGAGAACACAAAGCCATTGATCCAGAGGGTCTATTGCCTATGTTCCCTTCCTCAGCTTCATCGAACACCGTACTGCTGGGCAAATGTGTACCTGGTCGTAATGGGCATCTAGAGACTAAATCGATCGGGCGAAGATGGCTGGCCGGCCGAAGTGGCCGTGCGGTTAAAGGCGCTGCAGTCTGGAACCGCAAGACCGCTACGGTCGCAGGTTCGAATCCTGCGTCGGGCATGGATGTTTGTGATGTCCTTAGGTTAGTTAGGTTTAACTAGTTCTAAGTTCTAGGGGACTAATGACCTCAGAAGTTGAGTCCCATAGTGCTCAGAGCCATTTGAACCATTTTTTTGAAGATGGCTACGCGCTATCTGCATCGACATAGCATTCTCAATTCCTGTCAGACTCCTTACTGAATTTACGGCTGGATTAGACCTTCCTTTAACTACAAACTACCGTAGATCTCTCAGACAGAATACCGCGACCAGAAGCTGGAAGGAAGCACAGGTCACACCCGTCTACAATAAGGAAAGCAGAAGTGACCCACGAAACTACCGTCCAATATCCTTCACTTCGATTTGTTGTAGACTCTTACAATATATTCTGAGCTCACATGTAACGAGGTATCTTGAACAGATGAGTCCTCCATGCCAATCAGCACGAGTTCCGAAACATAGATGAAGTGAAACCCAAGTCGCACTATTCTCACATTAAATATTGAAAGCCTTGAGTCACTGCAGTCAGGTAGACGCAGTATTTCTCGATTTCCGAAAACTATTAACCTCGTTATCACATCAACACCTATTATCAAAAGTGCATGGGGTATCATGGGAAATTTGTGACTGGATTGAAGATTGTTTTGTAGGGAAGACGCAGCAAGTTATCTTAGGTGGAGAGTCATCAGCACATGTAGAAGAAGAGTTTTCGGATGTGCCCCTGAAAAGTGTGTCGGGACCTTTGCTGTTCATATTGTACATGAAGGGGAGACGACAGGGTGACGGGCGAAAAAACTCGAATTTTTTAATTACGGAACTAGAATGTATGTACATCGAAGAATTATTCTCCAAAACATTATACGCTAACTCCAAAAAGTAAGGATGCTGTGAGAGATTGAACCCGAACGTGCACGGCACGCCTCGGCGTTAGAGAACCGCTTCGACGTTCACGCTCCTTTTGTTGCGTCCGTGAGATTCTTAGGGTTTTGAGTAAACCTGATTTGCTGCAGCGTTGTTTGGGCGGTTTTAATCAAAATGTGAGCGAACGTTTCACTAGTCTCATTCGAAGATAAGCTCCAGAAATATCTACACTATACTCCGAAAGCCACTTAATGGTGTGTGGCGGAGGGTACTTTCGGTACCATTATGTGATCCCTCCAACCCTGTTCCATTCGTGAATAGTGCGTGGGAAGAATGATTATCGATAAGCGTCTGTATTGGCTCTAATTTCTCGAATTTTCTCCTCGTGGTCAATACGCGAGATGTATTTGGTGGGAAGTAACATATTGTCCGACTCCTCCTGAAAAGTGCTGTCCCGAAATTTCGATACTAAATCTCTCCGTGATGCACAACGCCTCTCTTGCGACGTCTGCCAGTGGAACTTGTTTAGCATGTCCGTAACGCTCTCTCGCCAGCTAAACGATCCCGTGACGAAACGCACCGCTCTTCGTTGGATCTTCACTATCTCCTGTATCAGGGATCCCAGATAGATGAACAGTACTGAACAATCGGGCGAACAAGCGCCTTACAAGCCACTTCTTTCTTGGATGAGCTACATTTCCTCGAGATTCTTCCGATGAATCTTGAGTCCGGTGTCTGCTTTTCCCACTATCTGTTTTATGTGGTCATTCCACATAAGGCTAGTTACGCCTAGATATTTTACCGCAGACGCTGTCTCCAGCTGTTTGTCATCAATAGTATAGCTGTACAATAGTGGATTTCTTTTCGTATGTATGCGCAATATGTTACATATATTTGCGTTCAGGGTCAACTACCAGAGCCTGCACCATTCATCAATTCTCTGCAGGTCGTTTTGCAAATTCTTATTATCTTCTGGCGTTGCTGCTTTGATACAGACAATTGCATCATCTGCGAATAGCCTTAAAGAGCATCTGACGCTTTCTACTAGATCATTTATATATATTGTAAACAGCAACGGTCCCATCACACTTCCTTGTGGTTCTCCGGATATTACCTTTACATCTGTTCCGCTAAGTGAGTTCTATCTGCAAGAAAGTCTTGAATCCAATCGCACATCTGCTCCGATACTCCATATGCCCGTATTTTTTCATTAAACGGCAATGCGGCACGGTATCAGATGTCTTACTGAAATCGAGGAACACGGCATCAATCTGATCGCCGCTGCCCACTGCGCTGTGGATCTCAAGGAGGAACAGAGCGAGCTGAGTTTCGCAGGATCTCTATTTTTATAGAGGAGATGTTCATTTTCCAAAAACGTCTTAATCCTTGAGCGAAAAACATGTTCCATAATTCTACAACAGATTAACGTCAACGATATAGGTCTCTAATTGTGTGGATCTGTCTTACGGCCTTTCTTAAAAACGGGAATGATCTGTGCTTTTCTTTCAGTCGTTAGGTACCTTTCGATGCTCAAGCAATCTACGATAAATTACTGCTAAAAGAGAAGCAACTTCTTTCGCATAATCCAGCGGAGACGAAATTGTCAACAGTGCTTCAAATATGGCCGTATGTCTATTCCTTGTAGGTCATACTGCATTAACGCATGTGGCACTGTCCTTCAAATCAAAATCGGCGATGAACTGCGCCGATTCTGTGAAGACAGAGACGCCAGCGGTAAAGCGCTCAGCGACGAAAAGGGCTCTGAGGGCGAAAATGAGGGCTTATGAGGTCAAAGTAGCAGGAAGCGGCCATCCACTAGCCGGGGCGATAGTTATCATGGACCAGGCATCGATATCTTTGTCCATTTTTTATGCGTTAATTACTTGTCGAACTTTAAACGCGTTTTTCACAAAACAAAATTCTTCGGCATGGTTATCGTCGCCCACGCTACAATTTTCATTCGATTTTAATGATTTTTGGTCTCCCTTGAAGGAAACTGAATTCTCTTCAGTTCATCGTAGCAGATTTTTTATATGTTCATACTTCGTATTTTTTCGGCCAAAAAGAAGGGTCCAAAAATTACCATTTCCTTCAGATATCTATAATTTCGTCAAAAATTTTTTTTACATATATCCTACGGTGAACTAAAATTACATCTGTAAGTACCAGGGTGATATGTTAATTGCATGTGTCAGATAACTACAACCGGAGTTACAGCGACAGTCGTCGATCTACCTCCTTTAAGAGCTGCCTCGGGAAAATCCCAATTACACAGCGAAGATATTAACATTTTTCAATAAAAAATACAAATAAAAACTTCAGTGTATGCTTTATTCATTACAGCAAACACCATTTGTCCACTACATTCAAATACGGAGGGAAAAAAATCCTGAATTTGAGCAATATTTTCGTCTTTCTCCCCGACGTTCTCGCTAAATGACTTTGTGGAAAATGTTAATAGTAACCTCATACTTTTCGCAAGTGACGCAGTTATCTATAATGAAGTAATATCTGAAAGGAGCTGCACAAATATTCATACAGACATTGATAAAATTTGAGAGTGGTGGATAGGTTGGAAAATTGCTTTAAATGTTCAAGCATGAAAAATTGTGCTCTTCACAAAACCAAAAAACGTAGTATCCTGTGACTATAATATCTATGAGCCACTGTTGGAATTGGTCAAATCATACAAATACCTGGGTGTAACACTTTGTATGGATACGAAATGGAACGTATGGGTAATGTGTTGTGGTGCTTTTAGGCGTATGCCTCTTGATGGAAACAGAGTGGCTACTGGTGTCATTCTGTAACTGATGTTGGTGTGTTCTATGGTCCCAGCAGGTACTAATTGCTACGTCCGTGTAATTATGTTGCTTCTTCGTTGATAGGCTGCAGACCCAGAGAGGACAATGGTGGTTGTTGTTGGGGGTTCGGATTCCCATATAGAGTTGGTGCTGTGAGTGCACCGAGAACATTTCATACAACAAATGCGTCGTAGAAGACTTCTTGGTTGACACAGTCAGCAGCCTACGTAGTTTAGCAGCACCTCAAACTTGTAACGCAATTCCCTGACAAGACCATCCGGCCAATCGAAAGGCCACACTTTGACCCCTTTCAAGCTCGTTCAGTTGGTTGCAGGAAACATGAATGCGTCTCCACTGCTTGGTTGCCTGCTTGTTTCTCACGTCTGCACCACACTGAGCCTTTTGGCTGTGAACATTTCCTATTGAAAGGTAGACACAGATGACTCGCTGGTAGCTATGTCACCACTATGCTATCTGTTGACGAACGGTGTTGAAACCATTTTCAGAATATCTACTATCCCCAGATGGCATATGCCGTCATTGAATCAAAATCGACGTCGTCTTTCCGATTACTGCTTGGCCCCGCATGTCCTGACTTTGCCCCGCATCCTTTGAGGCTGCTGCCCTTTCTGTACTTGCCCAAGGCCATCTAACCTAAAAAACCGCCCAGTCCACGCCACACAACCCCTGCTACCCGTGTAGCCGCTTGCTGCGTGTAGTGGACTCCTGACCTATCCAGCGGAACCCGATGCCCCACCAACCTATGGCGCAAGTCGAGGAATCTGCAGCCCACACGGTCGCAGAACCGTCTCAGCCTCTGATTCAGACCCTCCACTCGGCTCTGTACCAAAGGTCCGCAGTCAGTCCTGTCGACGATGCTGCAGATGGTGAGCTCTGCTTTCATCCCGCTAGCGAGACTGGCAGCCTACACCAAATCAGATAGCCGCCGGAAGTCAGAGAGGATTTCCTCCGATCCATAGCGACACACATCATTGGTGCCGATATGAGCGACCAACTGCAGATGGGTGCACCCTGTACCCTTCATGAACTTTTTTTTCAGAAGTGTGTGTGTTCGACTATGAGAAAGCTGAGAGATTTAACGTACAGATTGTTACATCCAGTATGTTCACCAGATTTAGCACCCTCTCACCTTCATCTATCCCAGATCTTACGACATTTGTGGCAGGAGAACGTTTTGAGTGGTATGAACTTATTATGGTGATTGTATATGGTTATTATGCAAAACTTTTATAATGAACGCAATGAATTGATCTGAAAGGGACATAGGTCGAAAAATTGGGCAAATTTGAGCAGAAAACTTTCGGATAATTTTTACCGCTCCTGTCCATCATTGAAATGTCACGTTATTTCCACGTTCGAGCCAAATTTTAATCGCTGACTTTGCGCTGCGTTTAGTTTGTGTTGTGTTCTTCAGTCTAAAGACGAGTTTGATGCAGCCTCCATGCATGCTACTGTATCCTGTGCAAGCCTCTCCATCTCTGAATAACTACTGCAATCTATATCCTTCAAAATGTGATTATTGAACTCATCTCTTGGTCTCCCTCTACGATTTTTAATAACCCCCCCCCCCCCCCCCCCCACACACACACACACACTTCTCTCTAGCACTAAAATGATGATACCTTGATTTCTCAGAATGTGCCCTACCAACCTATCCCTTCTTCTAGTCAGATTGTACTACAAATTTCTTTTCTACCCAATTCTATTTAGTACGTCCTCATTTGTTACGTGATATACGCATCTAATCTTCAGTATTCTTCTGTAGCACAACATTTCAAAAGCTTCTAGTCTCTTCTTGTACAAACTGTTTATCGTCCATGTTTCGCTTCCATGCACGGCTACAGCCCAAACAAACACCTTCATAAAAAGACTTACTATCACTTATGTCCATATTCGATGTTAACAAACTTCTCTTCTTCAGAAACACTTTTCTTGCTGTTGCCCGTCTATATTTTATATCCTTTCTACTTCGGCCGTCATCCATTATTTTCTTGTCCAAAGAGAAAACCTGTCTTCTACTTTAAGTGTCTCGTTTCTTAAACTAATTCCCTCGGCATTACCTGATTTAGTTCGATTACATTTCATTAGCCTTGCCTTGCTTTTGTTGATGTTCATCTTACATCCTCCTTTCAAGAGCCTGTCCATTCCATTCAACTGCTCTTAAAAGTGTTTTGCTGCCTCTGACAGAATTACAGTATCATCGGCAAAGCGGAGAGTTTTTATTTCTTCTTCCTGAACTTTAATTCCTACTCCAAATGTTTCTTTGGTTTTCATTACCACTTGCTCAATGTGTAGATGGAATAACATCGGGGGATAGGCTACAACCCTGTCTCACTCCCTTCTCAACCACTGCTTCCCTTTCATGCCCTTCGACTCTTATAACTACCGTCAGGTTTCCATACAAGTTGTAAATAGCCTTTCGGTCTCCGTATTTTACCTCTGCTACCTTTAGAATTTCAAAGAGAGTATTCCGGTCAACACTGTCAAAAGCTTTGTCTAAGTCTACAAGTTCAATAAACATAGGTTTGCCTTTCTTTAACCTATCTTCCAAGACATGCAGTAGGGTTAGTATTGCCTCGCGTGTACCCACATTTCTTCGAAATCCCAACTGATCTTCCTCGAGGTCAGTTTCTGCCAGTTTTTATATTCTGCTCTAAAGAATTGGTGTTAGTAGTTTGCAACAATGGCTTGTTAAACTGATTAGCTTGGCAATTTTCGCAACTGTCATGACGGTTGACTGAAGCGAAGAGGTAGAGAAATTATGCTGTTCGAGGACGTAACAAGGTACAAGTCGACAGTAATCATTCCAGAAAGAGGGCAGCACTTCGGATAGCGGCGTCAGACTACGGAGCAGCCAGAGATCGGTAGATCATAAGTCGTGACAAGGCGGCGGCAGCGCAAGAAGTCGCGCGGCGCTGGTTTTACGGCGCTCGTGCCCCTGCTGGCTGTGGCGCGCGCTGTTACAGCTCATAAAGGCGACCTGCTACCTTCTGCTTGCTGCCTATTTCCGCGAAATAATCCCGCCGGCTAATTTACTGCACCCAGCCCACACCTTTACGGCAGCCGACTGTTGTCCTCGTTTCTAATGGCCGTGGGAGCCGTGTTGCAAGTGACTACTTTCTGCTTATTTCCCCGACGTGTAGACGACTCGCTGTAGAGTAGCGGTCATGAAACTAGAGAACAGTGCATTCAAATTCTAATTTTGTTGAGGCTAATTGAATAACTTCTTCATTTATCCGTCATTTACTGCTCCCACGTAGGAGGAGGGAGGGGGGCCGGCTGGCAACGACCACATTGCTTCATTGCTACGAAGCGACTTCAAAAAGTAAGTTACACACTATTACTGAGTCGTGCCACGATAAATAGTCGCGTCATACCTATAAATTTGATCTTTGCATAAGAAGGCGTAAGGATGGTGGGACTGCCAGAACGTGTGGCGACCTTCAATGTGTGCCTAGCCTTTCAGGCTAGGTATTTGCATTGTTTAATTCATAAATTTCGGGCGTATTATAGTATTTGAGAGTTGTAGCATCGCGTTTTAGTACCTGAATAGTGTAAAATCGCGTAGTCTTCTTCTGCCGCCGAGCAGTGTGTCAGCAGTGCGTAAGTAGTAGCATTAATGCATTTACTAGGAAATCTTGTATTTTAATAACGGTTTAAATTTTGTGTCGAATTGTTTGTGCTCTCTGTAGATTAGTTCAGACGTTCTTTGCACAACAGTTTTTAGCATGGATAGGGACTGCAACTGCTGTGTTCGGATGCAGGCTGAGTTGGCATCCCTTCGCTCCCAGCTTCAGGCAGTGTTGGCTTCGGTCACACAACTTGAGGCTGTTGCCAATGGGCATCACTGTGGGGGTCCGGATCGGGGTTTGTCGGGGACGGCCAGCTCGTCCCACGCATCCCCCGATCAGACTACGACTGTGGCTGCTGTGGATACTGCCCACATTGAGGCTGACCCCTCACCTGTGGTAGAGTGGGAGGTCGTCTCGAAGTGTGGCAGGGGGCGAAAGACATTCCGGAGGGCTGAACGGAAGGCCTCTCCAGTTTGTCTGACGAACCGGTTTCAGGCTGATACTGATCTTCGGCCGGACATGGCTGCTTGTCCTGTTCCAGAGGTCGCCCCTCAGTCTGCAAGATCCGGGCGGTCGGAGAGGGTGGGCTTACTGGTAGTTGGGAGCTCCGTCAGGCGCGTAATGGCGCCCCTTAGGGATATGCCACCAAGAGAGGGGAAGAAAACCAATGTGCACTCCGTGTGCATACCGTGGGGAGTCATTCCAGATGTGGAAAGGGTCCTTCCGGATGCCATGAAGGGTACCGGGTGCACCCATCTGCAGGTGGTCGCTCATGTCGGCACCAATGATGTGTGTCGCTATGGATCGGAGGAAATCCTCTCTGACTACCGGCGGCTATCTGATTTGGTGTAGGCTAGCGGGATGAAAGCAGAGCTCACCATCTGCAGCATCGTCGACAGGACTGACTGCGGACCTTTGGTACAGAGCCGAGTGGAGGGTCTGAATCAGAGGCTGAGACGGTTCTGCGACCGTGTGGGCTGCAGATTCCTCGACTTGCTCCATAGGTTGGTGGGGCATCGGGTTCCGCTGGATAGGTCAGGAGTCCACTACACGCAGCAAGCGGCTACACGGGTAGCAGGGGTTGTGTGGCGGGGACTGGGCGGTTTTTTAGGTTAGATGGCCTTGGGCAAGTACAGAAAGGGCAGCAGCCTCAAAGGATGCGGGGCAAAGTCAGGACATGCGGGGGCCAAGCAGTAATCGGTATTGTAATTATAAACTGTCGAAGCTGCATTGGTAAAGTACCGGAACTTCAAGCGCTGATAGAAAGCATCGAAGCTGAAATCGTTATAGGTACAGAAAGCTGGCTGAAACCAGAGATAAATTCTGCCGAAATTTTTACAAAGGCACAGACGGTGTTTAGAAAGGATAGATTGCATGCAACCGGTGGTGGCGTGTTTGTCGCTGTTAGTAGTAGTTTATCCTGTAGTGAAGTAGAAGTGGATAGTTCCTGTGAATTATTATGGGTGGAGGTTACACTCAACAACCGATCTAGGTTAATAATTGGCTCCTTTTACCGACCTCCCGACTCAGCAGCATTAGTGGCAGAACAACTGAGAGAAAATTTGGAATACATTTCACATAAATTTTCTCAGCATGTTATAGTCTTAGGTGGAGATTTCAATTTACCAGATATAGACTGGGACACTCAGATGTTTAGGACGGGTGGTAGGGACAGAGCATCGAGTGACATTATACTGAGTGCACTATCCGAAAATTACCTCGAGCAATTAAACAGAGAACCGACTCGTGGAGATAACATCTTGGACCTACTGATAACAAACAGACCCGAACTTTTCGACTCTGTAAGTGCAGAACAGGGAATCAGTGATCATAAGGCCGTTGCAGCATCCCTGAATATGGAAGTTAATAGGAATATAAAAAAAGGGAGGAAGGTTTATCTGTTTAGCAAGAGTAATAGAAGGCAGATTTCAGACTACCTAACAGATCAAAACAAAAATTTCTGTCCCGACACTGACAATGTTGAGTGTTTGTGGAAAAAGTGCAAGGCAATCGTAAAATGCGTTTTAGACAGGTACATGCCGAATAAAAAATGTGAGGGACGGGAAAAACCCACCGTGGTTCAACAACAAAGTTAGGGAACTACTGCAAAGCAAAGATAGCTTCACTGCAGGTGTAAACGCAGCCAAAACCTCTCAGACAAACAGAAGCTAAACGTTGTCAAAGTTAGCGTAAGGAGGGCTATGCGTGAAGCGTTCAGTGAAATCGAAAGTAAAATTCTATGTACCGACTTGACAGAAAATCCTAGGAAGTTCTGATCTTACGTTAAATCAGTAAGTGGCTCGAAACAGCATATCCTGACACTCCGGGATGATGATGGCATTGAAACAGAGGATGACGCGCGTAAAGCTGAAATACTAAACACCTTTTTCCAAAGCTGTTTTTACAGAGGAATACCGCACTGCAGTTCCTTCTCTAAATCCTCGCACAAACGAAAAAATGGCTGACGTCGAAATAAGTGTCCAAGGAATAGAAAAGCAACTGGAATCACTCAACAGAGGAAAGTCCACCAATTCGATTCTACACAGAGTACGCGAAAGAACTTGACCCTCTTCTAACAGCCGTGTACCGCAAGTCTCTAGAGGAACGGAAGGTTCGAAATGATTGGAAAATAGCACTGGTAGTCCCAGTCTTCATGAAGGGTCGTCGAGCAGATGCGCAAAACTATAGACCTATATCCCTGATGTCGATCTGTTGTAGAATTTTAGAACATGTTTTTTGCTCGCGTATCATGTCGGTTTTGGAAACCCAGAATCTACTCTGTAGGAATCAACATGGATTCCGGAAACAGCGATCGTGTGAGACCCAACTCGCTTTATTTGTTCATGAGACTCAGAAAATATTAGATACAGGCTCCCAGGTAGATGCTATTTTCCTTGACTTCCGGAAGGCGTTCGATACAGTTCCGCATTGTCGCCTGATAAACAAAGTAAGAGCCTACGGTATATCAGACCAGCTGTGTGGCTGGATTGAAGAGTTTTTAGCAAACAGAACACAGCATGTTGTTCTCAATGGAGAGACGTCTACAGACGTTAAAGTAACCTCTGGCGTGCTACAGGGGAGTGTTATGGGACCATTGCTTTTCACAATATATATAAATGACCTAGTAGATAGTGTCGGAAGTTCCATGCGGCTTTTCGCGGATGATGCTGCAGTATACAGAGAAGTTGCAGCATTAGAAAATTGCAGCGAAATGCAGGAAGATCTGTTGCGGATGGGCACTTGGTGCAGGGAGTGGCAACTGACCCTTAACTTAGACACATGTAATGCATTGCGAATACATAGAGAGAAGGATCCTTTATTGCATGATTATATGATAGCGGAACAAACACTGGTAGCAGTTACTTGTGTAAAATATCTGGGAGTATGCGTGCGGAACGATTTGAAGTGGAACGATCATATAAAATTAATTGTTGGTAAGGCGGGTACCAGGTTGAGATTCATTGGGAGAGTCCTTAGAAAATGTAGTCCATCAACAAAGGAGGTGGCTTACAAAACACTCGTTCGACCTATACTTGAGTATTGCTCATCAGTGAGGGATCCGTACCAGATTGGGTTGACAGAGGAGATAGAGAAGATCCAAAGAAGAGCGGCGCGTTTCGTCACAGGATCATTTGATAAGCGTGATAGCGTTACGGAGATGTTTAGCAAACTCAAGTGGCAGACTCTGCAAGAGAGGCGCTCTGCATCGCGGTGTAGCTTGCTGTCCAGGTTTCGAGAGGGTGCGTTTCTGGATGAGGTATCGAATATATTGCTTCCCCCTACTTATACCTCCCGAGGAGATCACGAATGTAAAATTAGAGAGATCCGATCGCGCACGGAGGCTTTCCGGGAGTCGTTCTTCCCGCGAACCATACGCGACTGGAACAGAAAAGGGAGGTAATGACAGTGGCACTTAAAGTGCCCTCCGCCACACACCGTTGGGTGGCTTGCGGAGTATAAATGTAGATGTAGATGTAGAGTGGCCGGCTTATGGCTTTCGACGGTGAGACTGCTGGGTCGAGTTATGAGGCGCCGATTGCGGCGTGTATGTGATCGTATGGCACTGATAGCCTGAAGTCCCGATCTGGCGAAGCTCGGCCCCCGAGATGCAAGTCTTCTCAGTTGACGCCACAATGGGTGACTTACATGTCGACGATGATGAAATGATGATGAGGACATCACAACACTCAGTCCCGGAGCCGAGAAAGTCTATGACCCGGCTGGGAACTGAACGCTCTGACCACTCTAACAACCCTACCAGAACAAAGGTCAAAAATTAATTATGATTGTAGTGTTGCTCACGCTGCTAAATATTGCATTTTCGGGCAACAACAAAGTTACTTTATGTGGCAGGTGTCATTAGAGCACAGTTAATAAAGTCATTTCATGAAATAATGGATAAACTAGGCACTCATCTTTTCGTGTTTCCCACGCTGGTCTCGTTGTGAAACTCATGGCTCAATCGTCGAAAATCTGGGTGGTGATGATTCCAAGCTCGGATGCAAAGAGGCCTAGGTGTTATTCTGCGACATTCAAAAGTTTTATAGGTGTGTTTCACAAGCCATTCTTGAAGATTAAACCTTTGAAAGTTAGCACATTGGTGATGCAAAAAAGTAATCAGCACTCCGAATTTAAGTTACACTTCTTTTTTATTACTTTTGCTGCAATACCACGTAACTCACAAAACATCACTTCACAATATAAAACATACTTGAAAATTTCTTCCTCACTGTTAAAAGTTCACATTTTATAAACTGACTACAATTTGCGTCTTTCCAACATGACGTCCAAGACTTGGCTCTCTAATCACTGCTTACGCGCCCAAAAATCAGAGTTACAAGTACGTCAAAGATCATAGTGACAAAAGAAAGAATTCACATAAGAATAATATCATTGCAATATAAACACATCGATGTATCAAAGTACCTCTACATTAATGAAATCAAATCTGAATGTTGTCTCAGAAATATGTTAACTACTTAACAGAAACACAGTAGAATATTGCTGGTATCGAGAGGCTGAGGTGAGTCGCCGCAATGGCCACGCAACTCAAGTACCATTACACCACTCAGCTAAAGGGGGCGGACAGTGGCGTGGAGAGTCTGTTACTTATTTGAGACCTGCGGGGCGAGTTCTTGTGTAGACGAAGAGACGTTTCGCGACGGGGCTCGGGTTACTCGCGTCTTCCCAGTGGAGTTTTCAGCCGTTTTACGCCGCGTTTCTGTCCCTGTACCTCTTCGTTGCTGGTATCAGTGGTCACATGAACATTCTCACTCCTGTAGACGAGGTTCTGGACGTCGACATAGCACACGCGCCCGACAGGATCGTCGTATTGTAAGGGGAACAGTGACAGATCGTACAGTTACCACAGCACAGATAAGAGGGCTTGTGAGCCCAGACGTGTCAACACGAACTGTTGTGAACCAGTGACTGACAATGGGACTACGGGCACGCACACCTCCAGCCCATCTTCCACTCACGCTACAGCATCGAAGTGCGTGGCTCGACTGGTGCCGTCAGAGGATCACTTGGAATGGCGCGCCGTTGTCTTCAGCGATGAAAGCAGATTCTGCCTGCACACGATTGATGGTCGCCTGCGTGTATAGCGCAGATCTGATGAGCGCTGTTTCGTAGAGTGCATTCGTCCAAGAAATTCTGGCCCCACACCAGGCCTTACGGTAGGGGTGAGATAAGCTCCAACTTTCGTTCATCTTCGGTGTTTCTGGGGGGGGGGGGGGGGGGGGGGTGTCGCAGAATAGCGCTCAGTATGTGCAGAATGCTGTTAGACCCTTCTGCCGTTCTTGCAACAGGAACGTGATGTGTTGTTCCAACAGGATAACGCTCGCCCACACACTGACGATGAAACTCAACGTGCTCAGCAAGGCGTGCAGCAACTTACGTGGCTAGCACAATCTTTGTACTTGCCTTCGATCGAGCACATGTTGGATATGATAGAACGAGGAGTGACATGTGCGACTCTTCAACCAAAGCTCTTACAAAACTACGTGAACAGGTCGAGCAGGCGTCGCGTAACGTACCCCAGGATAGTACTCTCCACCTATGAGATCGAGTGGATGCCAGATTCGGCGCCTGGACTGCCACCTCTGGAGGCCACATCACGGACAAATATGGATGTTTCAACAAGGGTCGATAACATAGTACCTCAGAATCACTTGTGCTATTGATGTGTAAATGTATAACGTTTATGTACTCCATAAGCATTGTTGCAACAATAAATCTTGAGTGATTTGGAAACCTCTAAAAGGGTGTATTAATTTTTTCCTGCAGTGTGTAGGGACACATGCTTTGCCCAGGTAAACCGGGTTACAGGACTCTTCTCTGGTTGTAATAAGAAGCTTTCCTAGCGCGCGCGCGCGCGCGCGCGCGCACACACACACACACACACACACACACACACATGTTGAGAGGTCTCAATGTTTATATTTTGTTCAGCCTTACAAAGTAACAGACCTGGAATATTTAGGTAATGTGAAATCCAGGTACATTTTCAGAGTGTAACAGAGACGATGACTCAGATGTCTGTAGCCACGGGTAAAATTTGATAGGCAAATTTCACCGCCAAAAATCATTTTTTCAGCGATTTCTAAGGGTCCAACGTATTCTCAAGGTAAAGGAACATACGACGCGATCCGTATACTTAACAGTTTGTGTAAGACAAATTAGTAAAATAGTCCCAAGACGGCGGGTCTATTGAAGAGGCTTGAGCTTCTGCATTCAAACTTAGTTCATAGCTACGTTTCCGCGTGGGTGCTGGTGTGGCATCTCCTCAGAATGACCAACTTTACGCCAGGGATCTCTCCCGCGTTTTCTCCTGAACCGCCGCAGGAGATACACAACTTCCTCCCTGGTCAGGTCCACAGTATGGAGCTACTTTTTTTTCAGAGTAGCCAGTTTGCTGTGACGCAACCGAGGTAATAAAACCGAGACGCACTCCGGGGCCCAATCTGAGATAGCATCTAGACGCGGACGGTTAATTTTCGGTACATTGGTAAGATCGGCGTGCAAGTCAGCCGCTTTCTAAGTTGCAACTTGTTCTGGACTTCATCACTCTTGCATTTTAAGAACTTCTTAAGCAGTCCTCCGGCTGCTCTTTAATGCGTCTGTGGTAAGCAGCGCGCCTTGTTTCCTTGTGTCAGTGACTCTCTGGACTCATTAATTATTTCTATATTTCCCCTTGACTGGGTCTCTCAATATCTCGAGTATTTTACTGGAAAGGCTGGGCGAACTGTCACATTTATTTCATTGTCTAATTATTTTTTTCCGTGGGTAGCTCGTTTGTGCCAGTAGTATTCCAGAATTGTGGATTCGTGGCTATTCCTACATTCTGAATGCTGTCTCACTTTTTCTCATTTTCGTAAGAAGAATACACAGATTTTAATTCAGCTGCAGCCTCTCAGCTACCTCGCCCTTGTCCCTGTTCCTAAATAATCTGATCGTGCCTCAGCCGAAGCACATGTTTTCGTTTGCGTGATCCAATGCCAAGGAGACAGCTAGTTTTTCAGTTAAGACTAATTTATCTCTAAAATTTCATGGAGGAATGATTGAGCTGGAGGTACTTTTTTGATCAATCTTACCCCACCTTCTCATTTTAATTAATCTCACAAAAAATGATAGATGACGTTTTTAATTATTCGCCAGTTCATGTTTATCTTTGCATAGGTAGTCAACAAAGGATCCATTTTACACGTCGGTCGTAACCTTTCTAACAAGTCAAATCGACATCGTCTTCCTTGGTGCAGCGTATCCGGCTTCACAACTGCAAAAATTTCTGTTTCGTTTCGCAGTGCAGTGGTGGACCCACATCTGAGCTACATTAACAAATCAGTTTATACCTGTGAAACCAATTGCTTTTTTCTTAAAATACTTCTAAGGGTGCCGAGAATCGTCACACGTTTTCTATTTGTCAGCATTTAACAAATGCGCCATCCATTTCGCTCAATATTTTCCCATACTTAATTCTTCGCGGAAAATGTAGTGTATTCTTTCTTCTGATAAGTCTTATGTAATCAACTATTTTACACACTCTTCATCGCCAGTCATCGAATACCATGATGTGTACTTACTGCCACTTTACGGCAAGAGGAGTTATTAGCTCCTGAAGCTATCCGCGGAAATGGGTTACACCAAGCGCTCTCATCTCAACACCAGCTGATCACTGCTACTGCAAATTATAGCTGACAGGAGAATAAACAGATTGCACATGGCCTTCTTCGGGTAACTGTGAGGACTGTGTTGCTGCAGACAGGACGCAACCGTCTGACAGTTTGACCATCAGACTACTATTGCGAACAATAGCATAACCAGCCCAGTATCGTGGTGCGTGAAGAAGTCAGGCTCAGTGGCTTCCCGTTGAGCAGCTAGTGGGAGAGTTGTCTGATGCGAATAGATCGTCTCAGTAGAGAGTGTTGGGGCCCGGTGCCGATTAGGTCTAAGACATGCAGTCTCACGTATTCAGCAGTGACATGTATCAGTCGCGTGTTCAGCTGGTACGATGTCCGTATCTCGTACGGTTGTCATCGCTGTCGACGTATAACAGTTAATTTCTCAAACGGATGAGAGAGACTGCAGCTGCCGCCATCTCCTTAAAAATACACAGCAGAAATATGAAAATTAATATGCTATTAGCAATTGGAGGAATGAATACGTTGTGTATAACGAATCCATATATGGGAAATAATCAATTAAAATGGCCTACCCTGTAATACCACTTCATAATTAGCCAATTAAACTGCAGATCAGTCACCCATCTCACTGAACTGTCCTCCACTTCTACTTTCGTCACATGAAGTGAGACAACAGTGGTACATTTAATTAAATTAACAGTTATTTTGCAAATAAAGGCCGGAAAGTTGCCTCTTTATTGCTGCAGTAAAAAGCGTGCTGGTTTTGACCAATAGGCGGAGGGATATCAAGAGCCCAAACAACAAGGCGCCAAGAGTGCGGAATACAATATACACTGGGCTGACAAAAGTAATGGGATAGCGATATGTACGTGCATAGATGGCGGTAGTATGCACGCAAGGTGTAAAAGGGCAGTTCATTGGCGGAGTTGCCATTTATACTCTCGTGATTCATATGAAAGGGTTACCGATGTGGTTATGGCTGCGCGACAGACTTCCAACGCATGGGCATTCCATTCCGGAAATCGTTGGGAAAGTCTCTATTCCGAAATCTACAGTGTCAAGATTGTGCCGAAAATACCAAATTTCATGCATTACCTCTCACTACGGACAACGCTGTGGCCATCGGATTTCCCCTAATGACCAGGAGGAGCGGCGTTTACATAGAGTTGTTGTCAGTGCTACAAGACAAGCAACACTGCGTGAAATAACCAAATAAATCAATGTGGGACGTACGATGAACGTATCCATTAGAACAGTGTGGCGAAATTTGGCGTTAATGAGCTATGGCAGCAGACGACTATCGCGAGTACGGTTGCTAACAGCACAACATCGCCTGTGGTGCCTCTCCTGGGCTCGTGACCATATCGGTTGGACTGTAGGCGTCTGGAAAACCGTAGCCTGGTCAGATGAGTCCCGATTTCATTTGGTAAGAGTTGATGTAGAGTTCGAGGGTGGCGCAGACCCCACAAAACCATGCCCCAAAGTTGTCAACAAGGCACTGACTCAGTTGGTGGCGGCTCCAAAATGTTATAGCCTGTGTTTATACGGGATGGACTGGGTTGTGGTTATGTTCGGCTACTTGGAGACCATTTTCATCCATTTATAGATTCAAATGGTTCAAATGGCTCTGAGCACTATGCGACTCAACTTCTGAGGTCATCAGTCGCCTAGAACTTAGAACTAATTAAACCTAACTAACCTAAGGACATCACACACATCCATGCACGAGGCAGGATTCGAACCTGCGACCGTAGCGGTCGCCCGGCTCCAGACTGCAGCGCCTAGAACCGCACGGTGACCATATCTTCATCTTTCCAAACAATGATAGAATTTTTATGGATGACACTGCACCATGTCACCGGGCCACAGTTGTTCGCGATGGGTTTGAAGAACGTTCTGGTCATTTCGAGTGAATTATTTGGCCACCCGGATCGCACGACGTGAATCCATCGAATCTATATGGGACGTAATCAAGAAGTCAGTTCCTGCACAGAATCTTGCACACTCTCCCAATTACAGATGGCTATAGAGGGAAATTCAGGAATACAGAAATATAAATCACTGAGTAATGAAATCATTAGGAAGCACAGAGAAGGTAAGAGGAAATAGCTGCATGAAAAATGTGAAGAAATCGAAAAAGAAGTGATTGTCGGAAGGAATGACTCAGCATACAGGAGAGTCAATACAACCTTCGGTAAAATTAAAAGCAAGAGTAGTAACATCAAGAGTGCAACGGGAGTTCCACTGTTAAATGCAGAAGAGAGAGCGGATAGGTGGAAGGGGTACATTGAATGTCTCTATGAGGTGAAAGATTTGTCTGATGCGATAGAAGAAGAAACAGCAGTCGATTTAGAAGAGACGGGGTCCAGTGTTAGAATCAGAATATAAGAGAGCGTTAGAGGACTTAAGAGCAAATAAGGCAGAAGGGATAGGTAACATTCCATCGGAATTTCTAAAATCGTTGGGAGAAGTGGCAACAAAACGACGATTCACGTTGGTGTGTGTATAATGTATGAGTCTGGCGACATACCATCTGACTTTCGGAAAAGCATCATCCACACAATTACGAAGACGGCAGGAGCTGACAATTGCGAGAATTATCGCACAATCAGCTTAATAGCTCATGCATCCAACGTGCTTACAAGAATAATATACAGAAGAATGGAAAAGAAAATTGAGGATGCTCTAGATGACGATCAGTTTGATTTTAGGAAAATTAAAGGCACGAGGGAATCTATTCTGACGTTGCGGTTAATAATGGAAGCAAGACTGAAGAAAAATCAAGACACCTTCATACGATTTGTCGACCTGGAAAGGGCTTTCAAAAATGTAAAATGGTGCAAGATGTTCGAAATTCTGAGAAAAATAGGGGTAAGCTACTCGTGTATGGAGAGACGGGTAATATACAATACGTACAAAATAGAAGATGGAATACTAAGAGTGGACGGACAAGAACGAAGCGCTCGGATGTAAGACAGTGATGTAGTCTTTCCCCCCTACTGTTCAATCTGTACGTCGAAGAAGTAATGACTGAAATAAAAGAAAGGTTCAGGAGTGGTATTAAAATTCAAGGTGAAAGGATGTCAATGATACATAGCTATCCTGAGTGGACTACAGAGTATGGATTGAGAGTAAATCGAAGAAAGACGGAAGTAATGAGAAGTATCAGAAATGTGAACAGCGAGAGAGTCAATATCGGAATTGCTGGTCACGAAGTAGATGAAGTTAAGGATTTCTACTATCTAACCAGCAAAATAACCAATGACGGACGGAGGAATTCTTTTACGGTAAACATACGTCTTTAGTTTCCTGAGGGCTATTTTTTTGGTCCCTGCTTCCCTTGACTCCGAAAGCACAGACATCTGCAAATATTCAGATGATACAGGTGGATCGCTCATGAAGGAATGGTTCTTTTAAACGGGATTGTAGTGAACCTTTTTAAAACAAAGTGCCCACAATTTTTATTTTGTATATACAAATAATAGCTATAAACGGCAGCATATATATATATATGAATTTGACCAGCTATGGACCGCATACAACTTAAGACATCCATAGCACTTCCCTGAACCATCTTCACTTTCCAGTTTTTGAGGCATAGTTGGTAATTTTTCTTCGAAGGTTCTTAAGGGTAGTCGAACTACTTGGAGTTTATTCTAATCTGTGTCGTTCGTTTATTCTAATCTGTGTCAAATCACCAACTCTATTAGTTCGAATTTCGAAAATTTCTAATCCCTCGAGTTTGACGTATGTACGATATTCATCTAATAAGGCGACCTCACGGACTGGCCCTCTTCGATTTTCGTCGTACTTACAGGATTTGAAATTCAGTACCGACACATCATTTTGCTAAAGCAGTACCATGCAGCTCTCGAAATACTCCGTAAATGGCTTTGAACAATTTACAACTATCAGCGTAGTTGCTGGTAGCTCTGTTTGTGAGTAAGTTTTGTAACAATGAAGTCGTTAGTTCGAGTCACCTTAATCAATGGAAATGTTAAATAAAAATTACTGAATTACAATTTTCTGATAAATATAACTTGTTCAAAAAATGTTCAAATGTGTGTGAAATCTCATGGGACTTAATTGCTAAGGTCATCAGTCCCTAAGCTTACACACTACTTAACCTAAATTAAGGACAAACGCACACACCCACGCCTGAGGGAGGACTCGAGCCTCCGCCGGGACCAACCGCACAGTCCATGACTGCAGCACCTTACACCGCTCGGCTAATCCCGCGCGGCAAAATAACGTGTTCCTGTCTTCCGTTACCTGTACTGATAATACGGAAATGAATTAAAATTTGATGTATATGGTATTACACAAGTAGATAAAAAAGGATTCGTGAACGTGTAAAAACGAACAGGTTTCAAACAGGACGCTTCACCAGTGGAAAAGTTCTCTGAGAAGATCGACTTTGCGGAACACTAGCAGATATTGCAGACACCATTCGCATTCGCAATGTGTAGCGGGGTGCTTACGACGCGGTATAAAGGGGGGTTTCACTGCAGGATATTGCTGGATGGTGCATATTGCCACAACAGAGTGCCATTAGCTATCAGGAAATCATGCTAACGTCATAGGCGCTGGCGATTGAAGCATTGGGTTCTTTTCTCGCAGTCGATACACGTAAAATCACATATTTGAGTGAGCACAGTAGGAACTGTATCCGGTGCCTCTCTTAACAATCGTCAGGCGCATTCAGGCGCATTTATCCCAGATGCCTTACCCTCAGCCGCCCCAGACCGGATCCGCGCCACCGCCACTGCAGCAGACCCGAATCCTGCATCGGGCATGGATATGCGCGGCATCCCCAGGCCAGCTAGGCTTAAGCAGCCCTCGCACTGTGCAGCTGGACCCTTCCGTCCGCCTCAACCGAGGGGCCTCAGGCGCCCCTGCCCGGATCCGCGCCGCCGCCACTGCCCCAGACCCGAATCGGGCATGGATGTGCGCGGCACCCCCAGGCTAGTTAGGCTTAAGCAGCTCTCGCACTGTGATATGGATGTGCGCGGTGTCCCCACAACACTGCCGCAGGCCCGAATCCTGCCTCTTAAGAATCGTCAGGAGCATTTACCCAGATGTTTCAGCAGATATTTGCTATTTCCCTCTCGCGCTGTGCAGCTGGACCCATCTGTCCGCTTCGACCGAGGGGCCTCAGGTGACCCGCCCGGATCCACGCCGCCGCCACTGCCGCAGGCCCTAATCCTGCCTCGGGCATGGATGTGTGCGGTGCCCCCAGGCTAGTTAGGGTTAAGCAGCTCTCGCGCTGTGTAGCTGGACCCATCCAGCCAAGGGGCCTCAGGCGCCCCACACCAGAACCGCGCCGCTGCCACTGCCGCAGGCCCGAATCCTGCCTTGGTTATGGATGTGTGCGGTGCCCCCAGGCTAGTTAGGCTTAAGCAGCTCTCACACGGTGTAGCTGGACCCATCTGGCTGAGTGCCCTCAGCCGCCCCTACCCGGATCCGCGCCACCACCACTGCCGCAGGCCCGAATCCTGCCTCTAGCATGGGTGTGCGCGGTTACCCCAGGCTAGTTAGGCTTAAGCAGCACTCGCGCTGTGTAGCTTGACCCATCCGGCTGAGCGACCTCAGCCGCCCCACACCAGATCTCTGCCACCGCTACTGCCGCAGGCCCGAATCCTGCCGCGGGCATGGATGTGCGCGGTGCCCCCAGGCTAGTTAGGCTTAAGCAGCTCTCGCGCTGTGTAGCTGGACCCATCTGGCTGAGCGGCCTCAGCCGCCCCAGACCGGATCCGCGCCACCGCCACTGCCGCAGGCCCGAATCCTTCCTCGGGCATGGATGTGCGCGGTGCCCCCAGGCTAGTTACGCTTAAGCAGCTCTCGCGCTGTGCAGCTGGACCCATCCGGCTGAGCGGCCTCAGCCACCCCAGACCGGATCCGTGCCACCGCCACTGCCGCAGGCCCGAATCCTCCCTCGGGCATGGATGTGCGCGGTGCCCCCAGGCTAGTTAGGCTTAAGCAGCTCTCGCGCTGTGTAGCTGCACCCATCCGGCTGAGCGGCCTCAGCCGCCCCAGACCGGATCCGCGCCACCGCCACTGCCACAGGCCCGAATCCTGCCTCGGGCATGGATGTGCGCGGTGCCACCAGGCTAGTTAGGCTTAAGCAGCTCTCGCGCTGTGTAGCTGGACCCGGATCCGCACCACCGCCACTGCCGCAGGCCCGAATCCTTCCTCGGGCATGGATGTGCGCGGTGCCCCCAGGCTAGTTAGGCTTAAGCAGCTCTCGCGCTGTGTAGCTGGACCCATCCGGCTGAGCGACCTCAGCCGCCCCAGACCGGATCTCTGCCACCGCTACTGCCGCAGGCCCGAATCCTGCCTCGGGCATGGATGTGTGCGGTGCCCCCAGGCTAGTTAAGCTTAAGCAGCTCTCGCGCTGTGTAGCTGGACCCATCCAGCTCAGTGGCCTCAGCCACCCCAGACTGGATCCGCGCCACCGCCACTGCCACAGGCCCGAATCCTGCCTCGGGCATGGGTGTGCGCGGTTACCCCAGGCTAGTTAGGCTTAAGCAGCTCTCACACTGTGTAGCTTGACCCATCCGGCTGAGCGACCTCAACCGCCCCAGACCGGATCTCTGCCACCGCTACTGCCGCAGGCCCGAATCCTGCCTCGGGCATGGATGTGTGCGGCTCCAGGCTAGTTAGGCTTAAGCAGCTCTCGCGCTGTGTAGCTGGATCCATCCGGCTGAGCGGCCTCAGCCGCCCCAGACCGGATCCGTGCCACCGCCACTGCCGCAGGCCCGAATCCTGCCTCGGGCATGGATGTGCGCGGTGCCCCCAGGCTAGTTAGGCTTAAGCAGCTCTCGCGCTGTGTAGCTGGACCCATCCGGCTGAGCGACCTCAGCCGCCCCAGACCGGATCCGCGCCACTGCCACTGCCGCAGGCCGGAATCCTGCCTCGGGCATGGATGTGCGCGGTGCCCCCAGGCTAGTTAGGCTTAAGCAGCTCTCGCGCTGTGTAGCTGGACCCGGATCCGCGCCACCGCCACTGCCGCAGGACCGAATCCTTCCTCGGGCATGGATGTGCGCGGTGCCCCCAGGCTAGTTAGGCTTAAGCAGCTCTCGTGCTGTGTAGCTGGACCCATCCAGCTCAGTGGCCTCAGCCACCCCAGACTGGATCACCGCCACTGCCATAGGCCCGAATCCTGCCTCGGGCATGGGTGTGCGCGGTTACCCAAGGCTAGTTAGGCTTAAGCAGTTCTCGCGCTGTGTAGCTTGACCCATCCGGCTGAGCGACCTCAGCCGCCCCAGACCGGATCTCTGCCACCGCTACTGCCGCAGGGCCGAATCCTGCCTCGGGCATGGATGTGTGCGGTGCCCCCAGGCTAGTTAAGCTTAAGCAGCTCTCGCGCTGTGTAGCTGGACCCATCCAGCTCAGTGGCCTCAGCCACCCCAGACTGGATCCGCGCCACCGCCACTGCCACAGGCCCGAATCCTGCCTCGGGCATGGGTGTGCGCGGTTACCCCAGGCTAGTTAGGCTTAAGCAGCTCTCGCGCTGTGTAGCTTGACCCATCCGGCTGAGCGACCTCAACCGCCCCAGACCGGATCTCTGCCACCGCTACTGCCGCAGGCCCAAATCCTGCCTCGGGCATGGATGTGTGCAGCTCCAGGCTAGTTAGGCTTAAGCAGCTCTCGCGCTGTGTATCGGGACCCATCCGGCTGAGCTGCCTCAGCCGCCCCAGACTGGATCCGCACCACTGCCACTGCCGCAGGCCCGAATCCTGCCTCGGTTATAGATGTGTGCAGTGCCCCCAGGCTAGTTAGGCTTAAGCAGCTTTCGTGCTGTGTAGCTCGACCCATCCAGCTGAGGGGCCTCAGGCGCCCCAGACCAGAACCGCGCCGCTGCCACTGCCGCAGGCCCGAATCCTGCCTTGGTTATGGACGTGAGTGGTGCCCCCAGGCTATTTAGGCTTAAGCAGCTCTCGCACTGTGTAGCTGGACCCATCTGGCTGAGTGGCCTCAGCCGCCCCTGCCCGATTCCGCGCTGCCGCCACTTTTTCAGGCCCGAATCCTGTCTCGGGCATGGGTGTGCACGGTTACCCCAGGCTAGTTAAGCTTAAGCAGCTCTCGCGCTGTGTAGCTGGACCCATCCGGCTGAGCGGCCTCAGCCGCGCCAGAAGGGATCTGTGGCACCGCCACTGCCGCAGACCCGAATCCTGCATCGGGCATGGATGTGCGTGGTACCCCCAGGCTAGTTAGGCTTAAGCAGCTCTCGCACTGTGTAGCTGGACCCATCCGGCTGAGTGGCCTCAGCCACCCCAGACCGGAATCGCGCCGCCGCCACTGCTGCAGGCCCGAATCCTGCCTCGGGTATGGATGGGCGTGGTGCCCCCAGGCTAGTCAGGCTTAAGGAGCTCTTGCGCTGAGTAGCTGGACCCATCCGGCTGAGCGGCCTCAGCCGCCCCAGACTGGATCCGCACCACTGCCACTGCCGCAGGCCCGAATCCTCCTCGGTTATAGATGTGCGCAGTGCCTGCAGGCTAGTTAGGCTTAAACAGCTCTCGCGCTGTGTAGCTGGACCCATCCAGCCGAGGGGCCTCAGGCGCCCCAGACCACAACCGCGCCGCTGCCTCTGCCGCAGTCCCGAATCCTGCCTTGGTTATGGATGTGTGCGGTGCTCCCACGCTAGTTAGGCTTAAGCAGCTCTCACACTGTGTAGCTGGACCCATCTGGCTGAGTGCCCTCAGCCGCCCGTGCCCGGATCCGCGCCGCCACCACTGCCGCAGGCCCGAATCCTGCCTCGGGCATGGGTGTGCGCGGTTACCCCAGGCTAGTTAGGCTTAAGCAGCTCTTGCGCTGTGTAGCTTGACCCATCCGGCTGAGCGGCCTCAGCAGTGCCAGATGGGATCTGTGGCACCGCCACTGCCGCAGACCCGAATCCTGCATCGGGCATGGATGTGCATGGTACCCCCAGGCTAGTTAGGCTTAAGCAGCTCTCGCACTGTGTAGCCTGACCCATCCGGCTGAGCGGCCTCAGCCACCCCAGACCGGAATCGCGCCGCCGCCACTGCCGCAGGCCCGAATCCTGCCTCGGGCATGGATGCGCGCGGTGCCCCTAGGCTATTTAGGCTTAAGCAGCTCCAAGTCTAGGGGACTGATGACCCTATATGCTAAGCCCTTAGTGCTTAGAGCCATTTCAAACATTTTTTTGAGTTGGTGTCAGCGCAAACAATTACCGCCCGTCACGTCCTTCATCTGATACCGACTGTGGATTTGTTTCCCATTACAAACAAAATTATTTTTGAAGAGGAATTTTGGGTGTCCATTCGACAGAGGCAGTCCCAGGGTAGTATAGTGCAATATTCGTCTTATCGATATGTATTAACAGCGACAGTGAAATACGATTAATAAACATCAATCCTGCAGCGTGTCAGTAGAGCTGCATGCTTGGCGGTAGCAGTCAGCGCGGGCCAGGGTTATTGGTCGAGGTTTACTGTCATTGTTAATATACACTCCTGGAAATGGAAAAAAGAACACATTGACACCGGTGTGTCAGACCCACCATACTTGCTCCGGACACTGCGAGAGGGCTGTACAAGCAATGATCACACGCACGGCACAGCGGACACACCAGGAACCGCGGTGTTGGCCGTCGAATGGCGCTAGCTGTGCAGCATTTGTGCACCGCCGCCGTCAGTGTCAGCCAGTTTGCCGTGGCATACGGAGCTCCATCGCAGTCTTTAACACTGGTAGCATGCCGCGACAGCGTGGACGTGAACCGTATGTGCAGTTGACGGACTTTGAGCGAGGGCGTATAGTGGGCATGCGGGAGGCCGGGTGGACGTACCGCCGAATTGCTCAACACGTGGGGCGTGAGGTCTCCACAGTACATCGATGTTGTCGCCAGTGGTCGGCGGAAGGTGCACGTGCCCGTCGACCTGGGACCGGACCGCAGCGACGCACGGATGCACGCCAAGACCGTAGGATCCTACGCAGTGCCGTAGGGGACCGCACCGCCACTTCCCAGCAAATTAGGGACACTGTTGCTCCTGGCGTACCGCCGAGGACCATTCGCAACCGTCTCCATGAAGCTGGGCTACGGTCCCGCACACCGTTACGCCGTCTTCCGCTCACGCCCCAACATCGTGCAGCCCGCCTCCAGTGGTGTCGCGACAGGCGTGAATGGAGGGACGAATGGAGACGTGTCGTCTTCAGCGATGAGAGTCGCTTCTGCCTTGGTGCCAATGATGGTCGTATGCGTGTTTGGCGCCGTGCAGGTGAGCGCCACAATCAGGACTGCATACGACCGAGGCACACAGGGCCAACACCCGGCATCATGGTGTGGGGAGCGATCTCCTACACTGGCCGTACACCACTGGTGATCGTCGAGGGGACACTGAATAGTGCACGGTACATCCAAACCGTCATCGAACCCATCGTTCTACCATTCCTAGACCGGCAAGGGAACTTGCTGTTCCAACAGGACAATGCACGTCCGCATGTATCCCATGCCACCCAACGTGCTCTAGAAAGTGTAAGTCAACTACCCTGGCCAGCAAGATCTCCGGATCTGTCCCCCATTGAGCATGTTTAGGACTGGATGAAGCGTCGTCTCACGCGGTCTGCACGTCCAGCACGAACGCTGGTCCAACTGAGGCTCCAGGTGGAAATGGCATGGCAAGCCATTCCACAGGACTACATCCAGCATCTCTACGATCGTCTCCATGGGAGAATAGCAGCCTGCATCGCTGCGAAAGGTGGATATACACTGTACTGGTGCCGACATTGTGCATGCTCTGTTGCCTGTGTCTATGTGCCTGTGGTTCTGTCAGTGTGATCATGTGATGTATCTGACCCCAGGAATGTGTCAATAAAGTTTCCCCTTCCTGGGACAATGAATTCACGGTGTTCTTATTTCAATTTCCAGGAGTGTATGTCGATAAAATAAATATCGCACTAATTTGTGACCGCTCTGTCGAATGGGCATGTAAAATTCTGCTTTGTAAATCGTTTTGTTTGTAAAGGGAAACAAAACCAAAGCTTTCCGTCAAAGCTGGACGTCGTATGGAAGACGTAATGAGCACTACTTGTTTTGGGCTGACTCCATCTACACAATGCAAAAACGAAATTGCAAATGTCTGCTGAAACAGAGAAAAAATGCGCCCGGCGACTCGTAGCAGAGACACCCTGTATATTAACGTTATTTACGGTCTTGGAGGGAGAAAAGCGATAAGCAATTTTTCCTCAGTTACAGTAACAGCGCTGCATTTCCCACTCCTGAACTTTGAAGAAAGTGACTCGGAAGCTCTAAAATGTTTATTGAGACTGATTAACGATGTAGAGAATTATAAGGGGCGATCAAAAAGTTTCCGTTTGAGGGCGCTGCAGCAGCTTGTATGCAACGTAGCGCGACTCCGATGCGGGTACATAAGCACAGCCGTTTAGGCAGGAATTAGTATGGCATTCATGACTTTCCGAAGAGCATGCGGTAAAAGCGAACACGTGAACTATGGCGACGTTATTACCAAACTGCGTCCAAACAGAAGCAACGAACTGTTATTCTATTCTTCGCTGCTTGAGGACAAACAGCGACTGATATCCATCCGAGAATCAAGAATGTATATGGGCAATTAAGGCGAAACGACCGGGAAAACTGCGATAACGGGGTGCTGCTGCTTCATGGTAAAGCACGTCTCCATATCGCAACTGTCATAATGCAGAAGTTACAACACTAACTAAAATAGGTGACAGTCGAGCACCCGCCCTATAGTTCTGATCTCACCCCATTCTATTAACACGCCTTAGGCCCATTAAACAAGGCCTTGAAAGGTCAAAGATTCCTGTCAGTCGAGGATCTGCATCAGGCATTTACGAACTTCTTCACGCAGCAGGACATGTTGTTTTAGCAAATGGCTATCTTCAACCTAGTACGTCGGTGGGATTATTGCTTCAATGCTTACGGCGGTTTTGCCTATTCGCTTACCGATTCTGGACTGTACGGCCTTCGATTGCCCGTTCCACAGTGGAGTATTTACATCAAAGTGTATTCAAAAGACTTGACGAAAACGCGAGGGAGGTCGTTGAGTTTCAATTATCATCCCAAAAAATCAACGTGACCGGTTGGAGACTGGTTGTAAAAGTGTGCACTTTCGTAGGTCAGGAAACTTTCCCCTTGAAATTTGTGGAAATATCTGTAACGTAGTTGTTAATACGAGGAAAGAGAAGTCACCGGCTGGTATTAGAGGAAAATATAACTGAAGAGGGAGGGAGGTGAAGAAAAATTTGATAGTCCAAGGAAGCAGCGTATCTGACTGCATCCTGTACTGATAAGAGCTGCGGCGTTGTCCCCAAGCAGAAACAACCCCTTGGTGAGTTTCCAGCTACGCTTCGTCTTAAAGAGCCTTCCGTAACGTGGTCATGAGATTTCGGTAGTGTGCTCCAGTGATGATTTGTTTATAACGAGCATAATCCGTTAGCACGACACCGTGGCAGTCTCAGAAAACATCATCTTGTTGGTTGGGTCGTCGTCTTTTTCGGCTTGGTGCATCCGCATGTTTCCACTGCTTGCTTTCCTCCTTTGTCTCGGGGTCGTAGTGACACACCCACTACTCGTCCCTGGTGTTCAGGCATATAAAGAAGTCATCATGACTGGTATGAGACAGCTGCAACATTTTCGCTTTTGCCTCGGCTCGGCTGGCTTTGCAGATGGGCGTGGACAGTCACGGAACCCAGCGGCTGCGACCTCCGTCGTGATCAAAATGTCGTGCAAGATGTTGTGAAAACTAGTCCACAACTCTTTTACACTTTTTACATTATCGCAGTTATTGTGATATGCCGATCTTCGAGCACCAGGACGTGCATGCACTCCTCTTGCTATTCTCAGTTCTTCAGCGAGAGATGCTGTGCCACGCCCTTCTTCGGCATTCACACTTGTATGACAGTACTGAAGGCGTTTCCACAACGTAATCAACTGTGGCATATGATGGTGCATTGTTGTCACACGCTTCGACTAACTCAGCATGCATTATTGCAGTGCTTTTCCTCTTCAAACGTAGATATGAAGACTAATTATGATATGAATGCTGATATTACTAAAATTATTAATGTTCTGCATGACCCATTTCAGTCTTCCGTGGATGCATTGATTTTGCCTTAATTGATGTTGCTATTGAAGGTGGGCAGGCCTGGTTGACTGTTGCCGTTGTTTGTATTCATTCAGCTCTTTGTTCTTTGGCAAATAGTGTGGAGAATTTTCCTCCTTATGACGTCACTGCATACAAAACGTTTATGGTTGCCTAGTCGTATGCTGTTTACGAGAAGTGATATGTTAGTTGTTTTTTTATTGACAAACCTATGTGTGTAGGGACTCGTCGTATGTCTAAACTTTCGAAAGATGACCCTTTGTCTATATTTAGTACAGGTCGTGTTCCGCAAAGTCGATCTTCTCAGAGAACTTTTCCACTGGTGAAGCGTCCTGTTTGAAACCTGTTCGTTTTTACACGTTCACGAATCCTTTTTTATCTACTTGTGTAGACTGACAGGAAATTTAGTTTTCTTGGTGATATTACCGTATAATATAGTGTCTAAGATCTATAGCGTCAACCACAAACCGGCCTTTGGTAAGTCGAAAATGTGTAGATAGAAGGACGTAACAGATTTTTTAATAAATACGAGTATTTCATGTGTCAACAAATAATTGTTTTCCTTTGTAGCCACCTTGCCTCTATTTTTTCTGCATTGCTGTGTGGCTGAAGTATGTCTTTAACAATAGGCTGCACCTCACACGCCGTGCTATAGTTCTGTGGTGCGAGAATTTCCATCTTTAACATAACTACGAACATACATCTCTAAATAAAAGATAAAGAAGTCCATGTAACTACATTTTATCCGAAATGACTGTATGACTACCACTCGCTACTCGTTTCTTGCCCGGGAATACTCAAGTCTTGTTCATAAGAGTGGGAAAACGCTCCTGTCGGATCTCAAAAGTGCGAATACGTTCCTCTGTAAAAGACTGACAGAAAAGTGGGAAACCAGCTATCTCATTCCTTATTCCACCTCCCTCAGCAAAATTTTTGGCAGGCGAATATATTCGCGCACTTTTAATTTGAACATTCTAAATCAGTCTACTTTTGTAGTTAAGCCTTTATATGAGTATCTCCCTCTCACTGCCATCATTTATCCATTTATGTATGTCTGTCTCTCTCACTGTCTTCTTTATGTCCCACTGACTTACGGTATATCTCTTGCCAGTGTTTCCTCTCTCACGTACACTGTGTCCGGTTTTGTTGTTGTTGTTTTGTTTTTTGTTTTTTTTTCGTTCCCTCTGCCACGGTGTCTAGCATACCTCAGCAGCTCAAAAATTCTGGGGGTCCACCATTTTTTCCCCTATACCCACGTCTTAAAAATTTCGGACCAAAATGCATCCTCCCCTATACCTGTTGTTGTTGTGGTCTTCAGTCCTCAGACTGGTTTGATGCAGCTCTCCATGCTATTCTATCCTGTGCAAGCTTCTTCATGTCCCAGTACTTACTGCAACCTACATCCTTCTGAATCTGCTTAATGTATTCATCTCTTGATCTCCCTATACGATTTTTACCCTCTATGCTGCCCTCCAATGCTAAATTTGTGATCCCTTGATGCCTCAGAACATGCCCTACCAACCGGTCCCTTCTTCTTGTCAAGTTGTGCCACAAACGCCTCTTCTCCCCTATTCTATTCAATACCTCCTCAGGGTGTTAAGATTTAAGTGAGTTTGAACGTGATGTTATAGTCGGCGCACGAGCGATCGGACATAGCATCTCCGAGGTAGCGATGAAGTGGGATTTTCCCGTACGACCAATTCACGAGTGTACCGTGAATATCAGGAACCCGGTAAAACTAAAATCTTCGACATCGCTGCGGCCGGAAAAAGATCCTGCACGAAGGGGACCAACGAAGACTGAAGGGAATCGTTCAACGTGACAGAAGTGCAACCCTTCCGCAAATTGTTGCGGATTTCAGTGGTGAGCCATCAGCAAGTGTCAGCGTGCAAATAATTGAACGCAACTTCATCAATATGGGCTTTCGGTGAGGAAGGTCCAATCGTGTACGATGAGTGCACGACACAACGCTTTACGCCTCGCCTGAGCCGTCAACGCCGACATTGGACTGTTGACGACTGGAAACATGTTGCCTTGTCGGACGAGTCTCGCTTCAAATTTTATCGAGCGGATGGACGTGTTTGGGTATGGAGACAACCTCATGAACGCATGGACCCTGCATGTCAGCAGGGGACTGTTCAAGCTGGTGGAGGGTCTGTAATGGTGTGGGCTGTGTGCAATTTGCGTGATGTGGGACCTCCATGTCTAGATACGACTCTGATAGGTGACACGTGCCTAAGCATCCTGTCTGGTCACCTTCATCCATTCATGTCCATTGTGCATTCCTCCGACGGACAGTGCGACACCCCATATCTCCAGGAACACACTTCTGAGTTTAAACACTTCCGCCGGCTACCAAGCTCCCCAGACATGAACATTATTGAGCATATCTGGGATGCCTTGCAACATGCTGTTCAGAAGAGATCTCCACCCCCTCGTACTCTTACGGATTTATGGACAAACCTGCAGGATTAATGGTGTCAGTTCCCTCCAGCACTACTACAGACATTACTGGAGTCCGTCCACGTCGTGTTGCGGAACTTTTGCGTGCTCGCGGGGACCTTACACGATATTAGGCAGATGTACCAGTTTCTTTGGCTTTTCAGTGTACTTTGACATATACAAAGGGCGTTCAAAACGTTTTGCACAGTCGTCTCTAATTTTTTTTTATTTTTTGCATGAGGGTGTCATGAAGACATTTACTGAAGAGTGGAAACAGTATTTTGGCGGCGTCATTACCCAGGATGAAAACCGGTTGTTTTTGTCCGAACCTGAGAGCAAAACCCAATCCATGGAGTGGCGTTGTCTGGGTTCCCCTCGGAAGAAGAAACCAAGACTTTCACGAACAGCTGCTTGTTCTGGGATTATTGTGATGTCATTTTCATTGACTTTTGGAACCTGGCTCCACAATTAACCGGGACCGTTACTGTTTGTCATTGGACAAGCTGCGACGTGCCATCAAGACCCACAGACCACAGCTTCAGGGTCAGCTCCTCAGACTACACCATGACAATGCCAAACCCATACAGCCCTTATGACGCAGGAGAAAATCAGGAAGATGGATTGGAAAATTGTTCCTCATCCTTCATTCAGTCCGGACGTGGCTCCGTCTGATTTTTACGTCTTTGGTCGTCTGAAGGCCCACCTGCGCGTAAAACATTTGACAGTGAGAAAGACCTTATTTCCTGTGTCAAGCGATGGTGTAAAAGTCAATCCCCAGAATTTTACCAAAGTGCATTTACATAATGGAAAGAACGTTGGGCCAGATGCATCACAGCTGATGGAGGCTACTGAGTAGGCTCAACGTATAGCTAAATGTTCCAAATATGGTCACAAAAAATTTCGTTCTCCTCCTGCAAAAAACAAAAAATCAAAGACTGCGCAAATCTTTTTGAACTCCCTTTGTATAAACTACAAATAAGTACGCGTAATATAAGATGAACACATAATAGTTTGCTTTACATTTTTTCTGGATACTTCGCTCATCGATCGCAATTATGATTTGTATGTTAATAGAGTTAAAATGTTACTGAAGTTGTAGTCCTTCCGGTTTTACATAATTTTTGGCAGCTATTCTGCGGTCTTTCCACACATGTTAAGACTCCGTCACATTTTTTTCTCACTGCAATACCACTTGGGGCGTATTTGTATGAGCGTGAAGTATCCATTGTACAAAGACAACGCGTCTTAAAGTTTTACTGATGAAAAAAATCTGACTAAAAGCATAGTTTTGTGACCACAGAACCCTAGCGATTACCTAGAACCCTTTGCGTGTTCACTACATCAGTTAAAACTACATATGCATTTCAGACCGGCTATTTTGCCTAAGTACGGTAACTTTGAACCTTGGACTTCGGTAACGGCTAATGATATCCAAAAAAGTTTCAGTTTACCCGCGGACCTCATCTTCTACGTCTACATCTACATGGATACTCTGCAAATCACACTTAGGTGCCTGGCAGAGGGTTCATCGAACCACCTTCGCAATAGTTCTCTGTTATTCCAATCTCGAACAGCTCGCGGGAAAAACGAACACCTATATATTTCCGTGCGAGCTCTGATCTCCCTTATTTTATTATGACGATCGTTTCTCCCTGTGTAGGTCGGCGTCAATAAGGAGGAGAATGTTGGTGATTGAAATTTCGTGCGAAGATTCCGCCGCAACGAAAAACGCCTTTGTTTTAATGATGTCCACCCCGAATCCTCTATCATGTCAGTCACACTCTTTCTCCTATTTCTCGATAGTACAACACGTGCTGCTCTTTTTTAAACGTTCTCGATGTACTCTGTTAATACTATCTGTTAAGGACCTCTCAGCGCAGCAGTACTCCAAAAGAGGACAGACAAGCGTAGTGTAGGCAGTCTCTTTAGTAGATCTGTTGCATGTTCTAAGTGTTCTGTCAATAAAAGGTTCACCTTCCTCACAACATTTGCTTGTGTTCTTTCCAATTTAAGTTGTTTATAATCGTATTTAGTTGAATTTACGGCCTTTAGAGATGACTGATTTTTCGTGTAACCGAAGTTTAACGGATACCATTTACCACTCATGTGGATGACCTCACGCTTTTCATTATCTAGGGTCCATTGCCAATTTTAGCACCATATAGCTATCTTTTCTAGATCGTTTTGCAATTTGTTTTGATCTTCTGTTGACTTAAGTATACGATAAACGGCAGCGTCACCTGCAAACAGCCCAAGACGGCTGCTCAGAACGTCTCCTAAATCGTTGATATAGATAAGGAACAGCAGAGGGCCTGTAACACTGCCCCGGGGAACACCAGAAATCACTTCCGTTTTACTCAATCACTTTCCGTCAGTCACTAAGAACTGTGACCTCCATGACAGTTGGCGCTGGCGTGGTTATTGCTATTAGAAGTAGTTTACTTTGTAGCGAAACTAAAGTAAATCGTTCCTGTTAGTTATTCCCAATTCAGATGATGCAGTTCTTGAAAGACTCAGAGAAAACTCGAGTTTAATTTCCCACACGTATCCCACTCATAAAATATTAGTTGGTGGTGACTGTAATTTATCCTCGATATGTCGGCGTAAATACATGTTTAAATCACGAGGATACGCATAAAGTATCACCGGAAATGTGCTAAACACTTTCTCTGAAAATTATTTCAACCAGGTAGTTCATGAGCCCACACGAATACTAAACGGTTGTGAAAATACACTTGACCTCTTAGCAACAAATAATCCTGACCTAATAACTATCATGAAAATGCATACAGAGATCAGTGAACAAAGGGTTGTCGAAGTGAGATAGTATACTGTAAACCCCCAATCCACCAAAAATGAATGAAAAGTATACCTATTCGTGAGAGACAATCTCCATTCCTTCCAAATTCAGGTTCCCTATCAGGTAGAACTGATAGAGGAGACAGAGAAAATCCAACGAAGAGCGGCGTATCTCGTCTCGGGATCGCTTAGCTGGTGAGACAGCGTTACGGAGATGCCGAACAAACTCAGCTGGCAGACGTTACAAGAGAGGCGTTGTGCATCACGGAGAGATTTACTATTGAAATTTCGGGGCAGCACTTTTCAGGAGGAGTCGGATAACATAGTACTTCCCCCACACATACAACTCTCGTGTTGTCCACGAGGAGAAAATTCGAGAAATAGAGCCAATACAGAGTCATATCGACAACCATTCTTCCCACGCACTATTCGCGAGTGAAAATGGGTTGGACGGACCAGATAGTACCGAAAGTACCTTCCGCCATACACCTTAGATGGCTTGCGGAGTTATGATGTTGATGTAGCTGTAAAAAATGGTTCAAATGGCTCTGAGCACTATGGGACTTAACTGCTGAGGTCATCAGTCCCCTAGAACATAGAACTACTTAAACCTAACTAACCTAAGGACATCACAAACACCCATGCCCGAGGCAGGATTCGAACCTGCGACCGTAGCGGTCGCGCGGTTCCAGACTGTAGCGCCTAGAACCGCTCGGCCACTCTGGCCGGCATGTAGCTGTAAGAACAATGTAAGTGTAGACCAGATGTAGCGTGAATACAGAGAAATAGTATGGATAGGAATTGTGAGATTTATAACAAATAAATTAAGAAACGACGGAGCTAATCCCCTTTGTACACAAAACGGGTCAGAACACTGTTGCAGAAACAACGAAAAAAGCCTGCAAACGCGACCGCTGCGGTCGCAGTTTGGAATCCTGCCTCGGGCATGGATGTGTGTGGTTTCCTTAGGTTAGTTATGTTTAACTAGTTCTAAGTTCTAGGGGACTGATGACCTCAGAAGGTAAGTCCCATAGTGCTCAGAGCCATTTGAACCAAGCCTGCAAAATTTAAACAAACACAAAATCTCCAAGATTGGTGATCTTTTACAGACGCTCGAAATTTAACGCGGACTTCAGTGCGAGATGTTTGCGATATGCTTATAATAGTTTCGACAACAAAACTTTGTCTCGAAACCGGACAGAAAATCTAAAGAGATTCTGGGCGTAAGTAAAGTGTGCTAGCGTCAACACACAATCAATGCGTTCTTAAGAACATATGGTAAAAATTTCGATGATTTTCCATGAATAGAAATTATGGAAGTGACCATACCCACAATTAGTACTTTTGGCATCATGATTTTCGGATGTATCTTGATAAAGCATACAAAATTAAATCCATCTACTATGGCCAGTTATTAAGATAATCGCGGCTTCGGCGCAACAACGGCTAAAAAATGGTTTTTCTGTTTTCTGCAAAAGTTACGGTAACTTTGAACTTCTGGATCTCGGTAACATATAGTGACTAATATCGAAAAAAGTTTCGAACTTTTTTGGAATATCATCATAAGAACGTATGGTAAAAATTTTGACAATAAACCACAAACAGATACTACAGAATAGGCCACCCCATAATTGGTACTTTTCGTACCCAAAAATCATGGTTTGTAAGGGGTTTTCTTAAAACCCGCCTGTGAACAAATGGTGCTTTTAAACGCCGCCTAAGGTCCTCAACCTAACGTAAAAGAACCAATCGATTTGCACAGTTGGCCTGGTTGGAGGAAATGTGTAATGTGTAACTTTGACCCCGTACTGGAGGGTAGCCACAGTATGCCCTTTCTACCGACAGGCATACGAATGATCGCTAGACCAAGGGCTATCCAAAACAGTTGATCCCTTATCTCTGTCATCAGTAGAAACCGAGATATGCTGTTTGGAACATACTGGCATCGCCCATTGTCGCAGACGAGACGATTTTGGCACCTCCTCAACTCACAGCAATATAAGCCATGCATTCTTCTAGACGGCAGTGGACAAACGGATGCAGCTGTTTCCGTTTGTTAATTGAGTTACAGCGAGACTTCTGCAAAACAGCGACGACTGGACGGCACTGTACAGTACCGTCACCGGATAACGACTTTCTCCGCGATGCTAAGCTGCCTCTATCCACACATTCGGGGCATTACGCTCACTGGCAGCCGTTTGGCCGCGGTCAGCGCGGCATGAGTTACGGCGGAATAAAACGGCCCTCGTATGTAATCACAAAAAGTGGCGCGGCCGCGATTTAATGCCGCTGTAACGCGCGTGGGTCGCCGTGGAATGGCGCCAGCACTCGGCTCGCGAGGCGCGAAGCGAAGCGACAGGCTGGGGTGCTGTTAAGCGGCCGTTAACACTGCGCTGCCCTGCTGTGCAGCTGTCTATTGTTATGATTAGCACCGGGCCGCTGTGGACACTGCACTCAGTGCGCGAGTCTAAATGCGACTTGACCCCACTGCTGACAGAGGGCTATAGACCAGGCCGTTACACGGCGAGCGCGTAGCTATTGCACTGACAATTTCCGAGCTGGAGATGGCAACTCGGAGTTCAGCGCTCTCTAGAGAGAAAACTGTATTGTAACTCAATGAAATCAGGAGATACCGAGGGAGTGCTTGGATATCTCGGAGGTATCTAGTAGAAACAAAAAGAAAATATATCATTACTTTATAAAAAAAATGTTCAAATGTGTGTGAATTCCTAAGGGACCAAACAGCTGAGGTCATCGATCCCTAGACTTGCACTACTTAAACTAATTTATGCTAAGAACAACACACACACCCATGCCCGCGACAGGGCTTGAACCTCCGGCGGGAGGGGCCACGCAATCCGTGGCATGGCGCCTCACACCTCGCGGCCACTCTGTGCGACATCACTTTACACCAGTGGTTCCACGTGAGAGGTTAGGGTTAAACCAAAAGGTTTGAATTGTTTTTCGGTCACGAAACGAAAGTAACATCGTTATTATAGTCACTATTTCGCAAGACTGTAATAGTGATTAGATAAATTACCAATAATTAATTTTTTTTCAGATACTACCATTAACACCTGTCACAAAGTGGTGGAGGTCACAGCTGGGAAAATAATTTATGAGCAACATCTTTCTCCAGCCACTACACATATTCTTTGAACCATACATATATGTTTGTAAACTGTAAACATATACATCACATACGCTTAAGGGGGGATGTTCATGCAATTGACCCAAAATGCCAATTTTCAGATTATTTTTTTTAATTTATGGACAATAGGTTCCCAAAGTTTCAATGATGAAATCGCGTCCAAAGCGCCTGAGAAATAATTAAATGTGTAACGCGACCTTCCAGCTAAGCCCACTTTTCGAAGCAACATTTCAATGTCTACAGGCTCAGAGAGGTAACAACACCCACATTCAAAGAAGGGGCTTCCAAATTGTATCCTGGATGTTGTCAAACCCACTTACAGATTTCTGGCCGATCCTGAACTTCTAAAAAAGACTGTCCATGGCAACATCAACATTCCAAACGAATCTCTAAATTCACTCATATGAAAAGAAGCGCTAAAACCGCTTTTTCACATGCAACAGTTGTCAGAACGCGACTTACGATTCAGTTTTTGCATTTAATGATGAGAACGTAGGGACGATGAAGCTATTGGGGAGAATGGACACTCTGCAGCTGAAAAGTCAGTTGAAGGTGTGGGAAAGGTAACAAGGCAGAAAACCAGAAGAGAAGCCTTGAAGGGGAAGAGGACTCTCAGTACAAATCTGGGGTGACATCAGAAAAAAAAAAGTTGGGATGAGCTTTAAATTACGTTTCCTCAGAATCTATTAAGGCTAGAATTACGGAATTTTGTACACGTATTTCTATAAACGCAATAAATGCTGTCTCGATAGTAATTTTTGAAATTCTGAGTGTAAGCTGAGGCATGGGATAAAGTGCTTGGAATTTTGCATGGATTTTATATTATATGTACAGAATTATAATTACAACAGTTATTAAAATTCTCGTATTCGATGTATCTAAAAAACTTCATGAGAGAAACTTATTATACCCAAGGAGATAAAAAAATGGATTTTTTTTAGAAATTTCTTGAATAGTTTCAGACAAAAACATACAAAAATTATTTTTTGAAAATAAATTTTTTAATTCCCATAAAAAAGTTAAATATATAAACGCAAACGTATTAATTTCATATAAAGGATGGTGCAAAATTTCATTACCATATCTACAAAATTGTGTATTTGGTGCATCTATTAAATAATGTGTGTTTTTCATGAACGTCTCCCCTTAAATTTCTCATGGAAATGTTTTCTCAGAGTTGTAGTTAGCTCCCACAACAGACTGGAAATTTCTTCATTATTCCCTTCGGTACAGTAAATGAACTAATTGAGGGCAGAATACAACAGTAACTATGTAATGGCTACTACGATGCTATAGGGCCTACACAGTATTATTATTATTAACATTCTTACTATTATTATTATTACTAGTGGCCTCGGTCAGACACAGAGCACTAGGAGATTGAAGTCATCCACTTTTTGTCGGTATAGAAGTAAGGAGCTCAGCAACCAAGTGATATACAAGTTGTAAGTAGGCTGTTTAGGTTTTTATGTTGGTAACGCCATGTAGCGCTCTATATGAAAATCACTGACTGTGCTGTGTGAAGGCTGTAGTTGGTTTGCATTGTTGGAGTAATATTCGCCATTGCAGTGTTGGGCAGCTGGCTGTTAACAGCGCGTAGCGTTGCGCAGTTGGAGGTGAGCCGCCAGCAGTGGTGGATGTGGGGAGAGAAATGGCGGACTTTTGAGAGCGGATGGCTCAAATGGTTCAAATGGCTCTGAGCACTATGGGCCTTAACATCTGTGGTCATCAGTCCCCTAGAACTTAGAACTACTTAAACCTAACTAACCTAAGGACATCACACACATCCATGCCCGAGGCAGGATTCGAACCTGCGACCGTAGCAGTCCCGCGGTTCCGGACTGAGCGCCTAGAACCGCTAGACCACCGCGGCCGGCGAGAGCGGATGATCTGGACGTGTGTCCATCAGAGACACAGTAAATTTGTAAGACTGGATGTCATGAACTGCTATATATATTATGACTTTTGAACACTTTTAAGGTAAATACATTGTTTGTTCTCTATCAAAATCTTTCATTTGCTAACTATGCCTATCAGTAGTTAGTGCCTTCAGTAGTTAGAATCTTTTATTTAGCTGGCAGTATTGGCGCTCGCTGTATTGCAGTAGTTCGAGTAACGAAGATTTTTGTGAGGTAAGTGATTTGTGAAAGGTATAGGTTAATGTTAGTCAGGGCCATTATTTGTAGGGATTATTGAAAGTCTGATTGCGTTGCGCTAAAAATATTGTGTGTCAGTTTAGTGTTGATCAGAATAGGTAAAGAGCGAAATGTCTGAGTACGTTCAGTTCTGCTTAGCTGTTTGAAAATCAAATAATGTAAGAGGTTTATCTGCAAAGCAATTCATTAAGTTTTCTAAGGGGACGTTTCAAAGTAGCAACTTGGTTGATTTTAAAATGGGTCAAGGAGCAGAGCGTGGGTGAAGCAAGTGCCGCTTGGGAGGGGAGTGGTGCAGAGGAAGCATGTTTCGTAACATGTGCGTACCCGCCCCCTCCGCCTAATGAGGATACTTAGCTTTCTTTTCTAAGAAGGAGCTGTAGCCCAGGTGACATATTGTGTCATCGGATCATAATCGACGTCGTTTTTCAAAGTGTTCTGATTTTTATCCCGCAGTGTACTTGCGCACGTGAGTAGTACCAAAGTCGCGAATTGTGTCCGGAGTATGCAGTGCTGGAAAACAGTTTAGACTCGCCATGAATAATCCTCCACTGTCACTGACTGGACCTTCTGCGAGAGACATGATCACGAAGAACACTCTACATTTAGCACGCCAGGCGCTTAAAATCTGTATCACTTGACAAGTCCCCCTTCGAATTGTCTCTAAACGTCCTCCTAATAGGTAACTGCTCGAACCGATTGTCGATGGCTACCATCCATTTTTGACACCTAATACCGGACAGGAAAGCAGATTAATTGATACAGTATCAAGAAGAACTGCAATACGTACACTGAAATGTAACACGCACAGGGAACACACTTCACTGTATGCTCACTCCACAATTTTGGAAACACTCCAGGGAGAAAATGAAACTGACTTTGCAACTGTCCGGTCTCTCTTATGAGTAGAACACGGCAAGTGCCATAATCCGATTTCTCAGAAACTTTGCTCGTGGAAGAGGCATCAAAATAAGCGAACACGTGTCACAGCTTGTCCGTAGACATTCGACCTATTTCTGAAAAAACTGCAGTCAAAGTTTTCTGGAATTTTTTAGGTACTTTATGTGGTTTTAACAGTGATATGTCCTGAGATGACATGGTGACACAGTGCTAAACATCACAGCTTTTTAATTTTGCGCCCCGTGTTAGAAACTCGATTATTACTTTTATTTTTGTTTTTCATTTATATACCCACATATGTAGAAATTTCGTGTAGTAATGTTTTCCAGTGTATACTGATATAACGTTGTCCTTATTCGTCTACTAATTGTACGTCACATAAATGAATTTAAGAAAAAGGAATGAGAAGATTTTTTGAGACTGTTTTCGGTAAAATTCCTTAGTGTATCTCTATTCATAATCAGGTGCAAGCGCCAGTTTTCGGAAAAATGATCCGTTATGCATGATCTACCGCGAAATTATTGAAAACGCGAGAAAACTTCACCAATGTTAACGATGTTTCTTTCCCGAGTGAGATTTATACGAAGAAATGTCACTGTAGAAAACCTACCGTGGTGCGATGTTTGTAGTGTTCAGAACATCTGTGTTTCGAATGTTTCAACGATCGGTATCATCCAAGGGTGCGCACTAAATCTTCCTGAAGAATAAATATATGAAGAAAATATGATAATTAATGAAAGAATTGATATGAGAATGAAATATCAGAATATGAGAATTTAAAAAGATCGTAACACCTCAACATACCATACACACACACACACACACACACACACACACACACACACACACACACCTGATGACAGCTTCCACTCTCGCACGCATACGTTCAATCACATGCTGGAAGGCTTCTTGGGGAATGGCAGCCCATTCTTCACGGAGTGCTGCACTGAGGAGAAGTATCGATGTCGGTCAGTGAGGCCTGGTGCGAGGTTGGCGTTCCAAAACATCCCAAAGGTGTTCTATAGGGTTCAGGTCAGGACTCTGTGCAGGCCACTCCATTACAGGGATGTTATTGTCGTGTAACCACTCCGCCATAGGCCGTACATTATGAACAGGTGCTCGATGCAGTCGCCATTCCCAAATTGCTCTTCAGCAGTTGGAAGCAAGAATGTGCTTAAAACATCAATGTAGGCCTGTGCTGTGGCCGTCTGGGGTGGCCGAGAGGTTCTAGGCGCTACAGTCTGGAACCGCGCGACCGCTACGGTCGCAGGTTCGAATCCTGCCTCGGGCATGGATATGTGTGTTGTCCTTAGGTTAGTTAGGTTTAAGTAGTTCTAAGTCCTAGGGGACTGATGACCTCAGCAGTTAAGTCCCATAGTGATCAGAACCACCCTGTGCTGTGATAGTGCCAAGCAAAACAACAACGGGTACAAACGCCTTCCATGAAAAACACGACCACACCGTAACACCACCACCTCCGAATTTTACTTTTGGCACTACACACGCTGGCAGATGACGTTCACCGAACATTTGCCATACCCAAACCCTGCCATCGGATCGCCACATTCTGTACCGTGATTCGTCACTCCACAAAACGTTTTTTCACTATTCAAGTGTCCAATGTTTGCGCTCCTTACACCAATCGAGGCGTCGTTTGGCATTTACCGGCGTGATTTGTAGATTATGAACAGCCGCTCGACTATGAAATCCACGTTTTCTCACCTCCCGCCTAACTGCCATAGTACTCGCAGTGGGTCCTGATGCGGTTTGGAATTCCTGTGTGATGGTCTGCATAGATGTCTGCCTTTTACACATTACGACCCTCTTAAACTGTCGGCGGTCTCTGTCAGTCAACAGACGAGGTCGGCCTGTACGCTGTACGTGTCCTTTCACGTTTCCACTTCTCTGTGTCATCGGAAACAGTGGACCTTGGGAATGTTAGGGGGTGTGGAAATCTCGGGTACAGACGTATGACATAAGTGACACCCAATCAGCTGACCACGTACGAAGTCCGTGAGCTCCGCGGAGCGCCCTATTCTGCTCTCTCACGATGTCTAATGAGGTCGCTGATATGGAGTACCTGGCAGTAGATGACAGCACAATGCACCTAATATGAAAAACGTATGTTTTGTGTTTCCGGATACTTTTGATCACATAATGTGTATTATATCATAAATATGTGACATTTATTGTGAAATTCAGTTACAATGGTAGAGCACTTGTCCGCGAAAGGCAAAGGTCCCGAGTTCGAGTCTCGGTCCGGCACACAGTCTTAATCTGCCAGGAAGTTTCATATCAGTGCACACTCCGCTGCAGAGTGAAAATCTCATTCTGGAAACATCCCCCAGGCTGTGGCTAAGCCATGTCTCCGCAGTATCCTTTCTTCCAGGAGTGCTAGTTCTGCAACGTTCGCAGAAGAGCCTCCGTGAATTTTGGAGGTTAGGAGACGAGGTACTGGCTGAATTGAAGCTGTGGGGATGGGTCGTGTGAGTCGTGCTTGGATAGCTCAGATGGTGCCGGCACGGTAGCTCAGCGTATTCGGTCAGAGAGCCGGTTGGCTTCTGTAGTAAAAAAAACTGAGTGGAAGGATCAACAAACGAACTCGAACAGATGTGATGTGACGTCCGCAACGACCAAACACAACGATTAAAGAAAAAAAAAAAAAAGGTAGAGCACTTGCCCGCGAAGGGCAAAGGTCCCGAGTTCGAGTTTCGGTCCGGCACACAGTTTTAATCTGCCAGGAAGTTTCATTTAGCTCCATAGTTTTTTAAGCAACAGTATACAGGTTTTTCGTTAAAATCGATTGCGAGAAAGAAGTGCTGCGCTGTGCTACGAAAATGTGCGATTTTGTTTTCTTTTTTCCCAGTCGGTTTTAACTACAGTAGCAGGGCATTTAAACTATTAGCCAAGACTTTACTGCTATATACGTGTATTGATTCTCCGTATATATGATTTTAAAGAAAAAATTTATACACAACATTGTGCTGTTTTGTTCCCCTCTTCACAGTTGGTTTTAACAGAAAACCTATGTATTAGGAAAGTTGCACTTTATGACTTATCAGCTTACGATTGTAATACTACTTCCACAATCTGAATAGTCAGAAACTTTGTAATGGAACCCGTTCGCAGATGAAAACTATGCGGAGTAGTTTCATTGAAGCGACTATCCTCACAGATTTTGGAACTCGAGAGATCTCTGTGTTGCCCATTCGGGTCCCCGGGCGGGGACTACTCAGGACGACGTCTTTATCAGAAGAAGCAAAACTGACATTCTACGGATCAGAGCGTGGAATGTCAGGTCCCTTAATCGGGCATGTAGGTTAGGAAATTTAAAATTTTAAAAGGGAAATAGATAGGTTGAAGTTAGATATAGTGGGTATTAGTGAAGTTCGGCTGCAGGAGGACTTCTGGTCAGGTGAATTCAGAAGGTTGTATGTTGCAGTAGTTACTCGGAGCTGAAGAGGCTTGCACAGGATAGAGTAGCATGGAGAGTTGCATCAAACCAGTATTTGCACTCAAGACCACGACAACAACAACAACAACAATTCGTACTTGCTGCGTACTTTATTTTTGCGCCTATACAGCTCTGTTAACTCAGCAAAAGTGTCGTTCTTCGTTCAGGAAGCATGTGATGGTCGAAATTAGAGATCAGGCATTTCTGTACGTGTGTTATCACATAAAAAACGTAGTGTCTCAGCTTTAATGTCAACTGGCATAAAAATTTCTTACTGTTGTTTTGTCGAAAAGTGATAATTTTCATATCGTGGATATAAGCAAAATGTAAGGTGATTCTTGCAGAGAATAAAACAGCAACCAGCCACTATTAATAACGGTATTTATTTACAGAAAAGGCGCCGTTAGCTGTTTCAAAAAGACACGTTCATCTTCAGACGGTTCTCCACCTTTGTATTATATTTGTTGTTGTATATATTAGTTGTTGGCTCTTTTTTTCCTACAAGTAATGTGAACAACAGCAAATGAACTACAAAGGTGAAGAACCGTCTGAAGATCAACTTGCCGGTTCGTTATCGGTAGCGACGCTATATTTACAAATAAGTAGCATTGTCCACAGTGACTGGTTGCTGTTTTCTTTTTTGCTAGAGCTTTTTTGTAAAATCTTTCTTATTGGCACTTAGAACCAGTCAGTTTCCTGCTATAGGACTTCGAACGTTCATAATAAAGTATTTGTTTTCTAATTTATCTCATTAGCATTCCAGACGGAAGCACAAAGACAATGCGCCATCTACCAACGCTTGTTCGAAAGACTTTCTCAATGGTTTGGCACCTGAGTCAAGTCTAGGAACGTGACGCAGAGTATTGAAAACACTGTAGCACTGAAAATGCGCTTTGTGAGAGAACGCCACGTTTCCCATTTCCACTCTTCAAACCCTCGTTGCTTGTAGCTCCATTCGAAATGTTTGCTCGGAAATTGTGTGAAATGGACCTGCATTCATTGACAGCAGCAGTTCCTGCAGATTTCAGACAGAGATCGATTGACGAGGCGTGACACTTGCGTCCGGTCTCTACCGGATGGGGAATCCGCGTTGATACACTAGCAGATCGGGCAACTTATTTCAGCGCCGATCCACCACCATGGCTTATGTCAGCGATAGAAAATCAAAAGACCGCCTGTTATCAGTTCAACACCACCTGCACTTCAAAACGACGGGAATGCTCTATTAAGAGGGCAACTAATATTTTTGCGGTGAGCCTAGTGAGCGTTTTCGGTAAACAGGAGAAAAATGGAAACTCGTGTCCAAAACTGTCAGCCACCAAGGGAACAGAGCATTGCATTCATAGGACACAAGGTCTCTCTGCACAGCTGGTAGCCCCGTCCTTAGCACTGCTCATCGTGGCTCCGAATAACAAGCAATATTGCAAGACATTCCGTCTACTATCCGTCAGCGTACAAAGTCAAGTTTGCTGCCGAAGGTGTGACCTGGCGCCGGATGCTGGCGCCTGTAACTTTGACGCTCTGTATCGTCGTTCTATGATGTTTCCGGACTTGGGGTCCTATCCTCGATTTGTTTTCAAGACACCCTCTACAACCCTTCGAAGTTTGTCGCACCATGTCTGGTACTTTACTCTGATATGTGGGTCTGAGCAGAAAACACAGGTTGCTGACGTAATTACTTCGTTCTAAAGATGTAATTTAATTAAAAATATGCCACTGAGGCGGAACAATAAATGAGAATTATCTTAAATATCAATACAGTTGCCGTTTCTCTAAAAATGAGTGCGTCAGCTTAGTGATTTCTGCGACATCTCGTATACATGGGGTGTAACAGCGCGACGTTTTAAAAATTTTGGAAGTCGTAGAGGATGAAATTTTGAACTTTTTGATGTAAGGATCCTATGCGGGAAATTTGAAGTTTCTGCAGCCACCACTGGGCTCTTGAAAATATACGCACTACCTGTACGAGATGATGATGAAGTCCCATACTCCTTGACAGAGCATAGGGGACAATGCGGAGGACCCGCACCACTGTACTAGGCAAGGTCCTAGCGGAGGTGGTTTGCCATTGCCTTCCTCCGACGGTAAGGGGGATGAATGATGATGATGAAGACACAACAACACCCAGTCATCTCGAGGCAGATGAAAATCCCTGACCCCGCCGGGAATCGAACCCGGGGCCCCGTGCTCGGGAAGGGGGAACGCTACCGCGAGACCACGAGCTGCGGACCCTGTGCGAGAAGATACTGGATAAGATTCTCGGCGAATATTTGATCTGATATGTTTCAAGTTCACTTGACCCACTAATCGCACCAGATCGTTTGAATGGTGCATGGTATTTGAAGTTTCTGGACAATGCCTTGCCAGAACTTCTAGAGAACGTTCCCTTGCAACTGTACGATAGTCCGTGGATTCAGATCGATAGTGCACCAGCGCACTTTGATCGTGGAGCCAGTGCATATCTCGCAGGCAACTTCAGGCAGAGAGTAATTGGAAAAGGACGCCCAGTCTCTTGGCCTATGCCCTCCCAGGACCTCAGTCCTTGTGACTTTCACCTCTGAGATGATGTTAAGTCATTTGAGTACTCAACGGCAGTAGGAACAGTACCTGAGCTTATTGAGCGCATCTTTAGAGCATTCGGTACCGTCAGAGGGGAGCCCGGAATTTTGTAGAGAATCAGACAAAACATGGTTCTTCGTCATATTGAACATTTATTTCCCTGTTCTGCGCTCATAGGTCCACCGCGGTGCTCGGGGGGGCCACAGCACCGAGTTACGACACCTGAAGATGGGCTCATAAGAGCCCGAAACCGGTCGTGTGATAATAAAAGACCTTTACAACTCAAGTGGTATTTTCAACTTCTGGTTTATTTTGCAGTAATGGAGCGAGAGATTGGGTTACGGTATTTGATTGTACTCTGCTATCAATAAACGTTTTCGGAAGTACAGCAATCTGGTGTTTCATTTGACCTACCGAATACGTAGAAAGTGTATCTCCCAAATTTTTAAAACATTATTATATTATATCCTGTGTATCTGTTACCGCTCCACGTATTAGAAATTTCAGATTCCTGCAACTCTTAACAGATATATTTATCCATGTAAATCGAAAGCCGTTGAATGTACTGCCAGAGCCGGAATTTCCACACACATTGTATTGATACACTGCATACGTTGCACATAGAGACATCTACGGAACGACGTAATTTATGTGACGGGAAATTTATAGAGCTGTTTGTGGGTAGTCGCTCCCAAACGCCGTCCCGTGATTGGCGGTGACAGCTGCAAATATATCGGGTTTCACAGAGTGAATGAATCTGTAACTGTCGCATTTATAACCGCAAAACATGGCGGACATCTCATCCAGCTGTTTTCTCACAGATGCAGAAGTGCTTCACAATTGTTCATTTGATTATCATACTTTCGAAGCGATGGGCCAATAATTGATTCTTGCTGATATTCGTCACAGTTTTGCATATTCATTGACATAACAACCCACTAAACTTTTTTTTGAAGTTAGTCTGATTATTGCGTTGGTTACACATTAATTGATCGCGTCTTTTGCAGACAAGTTGCTTCGAAATTTTCTGTGGTACATGTGTCCACCCTACAAGAAGTTTCTATTTTTGTATTGAACATTTTATTACTATGTGCGTTATTAAAATACGAGAGGCGTTCAGTAGACTGAAAGCAGGCTGGTTTTATTAAGGATTCCCATTCACCATTTTACTCCCCACCCTTTTGCTACAAAACCCTGCCTTTCAACGCAACCTTCGTTGAATAGGGAAGTTTTACGCCACCTTACAGGGAGAGCCTTTAAGCCCGCGTGACACCGCTTACTGGACGACAAATGGTTCAAATGGCTCTGAGCACTATGGGACTTAACATCTGAGGTCATCAGTCCCCTTGACATAGAACTACTTAAATCTAACTAACCTCAGGACACCACACACATCGATGCCCGAGGCAGGATTCGAACCTGCGAGCGTAGCAGCGGCGCGGTTCCGGACTGAAGCGCCTAGAACCGCTCGGCCACAGCGGCCGGCTCCTGGAAGACGTCGGAGCCAACGTCTTGCTGCATCAACAAACTACCTACCATCCATGTACTGCTTCCCGCGGAATGCGTCCTTCGTTGGGCCAAACAGATGGAAGTCGGGAGATGCGAGATCCGGGTCGTAGGGTGGATGAGGAATAACAGTCATGTTTTGTGAGCGGCTCGTGGATTCGCATGCATGTGTGAGGCCTTATGTAGTCATGGAGAGGGATAAGTCCGTTTGCAATTTTGTGACAACGAACACGTTGAGATCGTTTCTTCAATTTCCTGAGCATAGCACAATACACGTCAGAGACGATCGTCGCACCGTAAGGGAGGACATCAAACAGAATAACCGCTTCAGGGTCCCAGAAGACCGTCACCATAACTTTACCAGCTGATGGTGCGTGTTTGAACTTTTTCTTCGGAGGAGGGGTGGGTGGTGCCACTCCATGGATTGCCATTCTATTTTCGGCTCGAAGTGACGAACCAATAGTTTCATCGGTTGTGACGAAAAGTTGTTACTATCAGCCTCGTAACGCGCAAGCAATTCCTTACAGGTGGTCCTTTGTTGCTCTTCATGGTCTTCTGTTAAGCAGCAAGGAACTCAGCGGGCACACACCTTTGAGTACCCCAACTGGTGGACGAGTGTGTCAGCACTGCCGAAAGACACGTCGAGTTTTGCAGAGAGGTGTTTGATTGCGGTCCGTTGATCACGTAGAATGAGGGTGTCTGCACGTTCCAGTATGGCAGGAGTCACATCGTGTGCGGCCGGCCGGCACGTGGGAGATGAGACAGGTTTGAGCGACCTTGTCGCAATGATGACATACGTGCTTCCAAAGACTCACCGTGCTTTTGTTCACTGCCAAGTCTCCGTAGGCGTAGACGCTCTGCAAACGCCTATGAACATTTGTGATGCTCTGGTTTTCCGCCAAAAGAAACTCAGTGACAGCTCGCTGCATGGAACGTACCTCCATTTTGGAGGCTACGTATAGCGCCGCCACCTACCGGGACTTCATGAAACTACAGCATTTTTTCAAGCGAAATCGGCCGATGAATGAAATGTGTGGCATTAGTTATTGAACGCCCCTTCTATCAAGCAGAGAAAGTGAATCATTAGCTCGCGCCGGCCGGTGTGGCCGAGCGGTTCTAGGCGCTTCAGTCTGGAACCGCGCGACCCTACGGTCGCAGGTTCGAATCCTGCCTCGGGCATGGATGTGTGTGATGTCCTTAGGTTAGTTAGGTCTAAGTAGTTATAAGTTCTAGGAGACTGATGACCTTAGATGTTAAGTCCCATAGTGCTCAGAGCCATTTTGAACCATTAGCTCGCTTCAACATTTAAAAATAAATCGTTGATCGGAAAAAGTCACGGCTTGTCATGGATGTTAGACTCCGCCTGGCAACAGCTTTCTCGAACAAATGGAACTCATTGAACAAATGGAACTGTGTGGTCTTGGACTGACTCGATTCCGCTTGCAGGTGTGCATCTAGCAGTCACTTTTACCATTGAATAATCGAAGCTAATCGTGGGGATGTAGGCGAACAGGAACCGCAGTATCAGAATCAGAACATTGGGACGAGCTTAAATTCGACTGCACAGCTGAAATTTATTCTGCCTGCAATATTTACAAAGAAACAGAAAATGAATATTAAGCACTGAAATCGGGAACGTAGAGTACAATAGAGTTCAATAGCAAGTTCACGCATTATCGATCATCAGTTAAAATAAAAGTTACTATAAAAGAATCGCTGAAGTCCCTATAAGGCTGAAACGAGCAAGAGAGAGAGAGAAATGCTAGTAATGAATAGCAAAGTGGAGCATGATGGCGTGTTACCCAGCCTGTAAGCCATAGCATCTCGCCGTGTTGTGCCGATGGCGGCTGTCAGTTCTCCACGAGTTCCTCTGTGATTGACACGGACGCCACGTGTTGAGTGCTCCAGGACAACGACAGAACTGAGGCTGAGCGAACCTGCTGGGTCCTACAAGGGTTGTCCAGAAAGTAAATTCCGATCGGTCGCGAAATGGAAACCACAGTGAAAATCAGAAACGTTTTATTTGCAATAGTTAGGTATACCTCCACCAATTTCTCTACATAGTTGCCGCTCCAACTTCGAGTGTTGTCGTAGTGTTGTATCAACTTTCCAGTATCCTCGTCATAGAAAGCAGCCACCTGTGCTTTCGGCCAGTTATCTGCACTGGTCTGCAGCTCGTTGTCTGTGGAAAAAATTTGTCTTCATAGCCAGCGGTTCTTGTGAGCACAGATGAGACTCAGGGGGAGCCAATTACGGACTATATTGTGGGTGATCAAACACTTCTCATCGGAAACGCTGCAGGAGCGTCTTCATTGCCCCTGCAGTGTGCGGCCGAGAATTGCCATGAAGAAGGAACTGTTCGACAGTTGTGCTATGTGGGCTGCATGACACAGGAGAAATCTCTAACCAGGCCCTCATACTTGGCGGGAGACGCTATTTCCTACGCATCTTTACGTCCTCACTGTTCACTCAAAACTGAAAAGAGCGACGCAACACGATCGACGGACATACTAGAGACACTGCCTAACACATTTGTGCAAAGCTTTATCAGATATTCCCAGTGGTTTCCATTTCGCGACCGATCGGAACTTACTTTTGGACAACCCTCGTATTTGAAAATTCTGTCCAGCAGGGAAACAGAAGACTGTCAGGGTAGGAACTCTGTTTTATCTCCTCCCTAACCGACCGTTCCTTCAAAAATCTACGTCTGTCTTACCAGAGAATCCTGAGGAAACTCTCCAGACCAGTTATGTTAACATTACTTGGTGTGTGCACTGATTTGAAACTTCCTGGCAGCTTACAACCGTCTGGCGGTGCGGGAGTCCAAACTCGGAAACATTGCTTTTCGTGGGCAAGTCTCTAGTAGGAGCTACACGGGCACTGGTGGAGGTAACGCTGTGAGGGTGGGTCGTGAGTGGTGCCTGGATAGCTCATTCGGTAGCGGACTGGCCAGCGGAAGGCAAAGGTTCCGTCCGAGTCCGGCGGCCGGTCCGGCACACTGGTTTAATCGGCTTCCGATCAAATGGTTGAAAGAATAAGCGCGACCCCACAATTTAATCTAACGAGCGTTTATGGTTGGATTGTCAGTTAACACGTTACGTGATTATACACTCCTGGAAATGGAAAAAAGAACACATTGACACCGGTGTGTCAGACCCACCATACTTGCTCCGGACACTGCGAGAGGGCTGTACAAGCAATGATCACACGCACGACACAGCGGACACACCAGGAACCGCGGTGTTGGCCGTCGAATGGCGCTAGCTGCGCAGCATTTGTGCACCGCCGCCGTCAGTGTCAGCCAGTTTGCCGTGGCATACGGGGCTCCATCGCAGTCTTTAACACTCGTAGCATGCCGCGACAGTGTGGACGTGAACCGTATGTGCAGTTGACGGACTTTGAGCGAGGGCGTATAGTGGGCATGCGGGAGGCCGGGTGGACGTACCGCCGAATTGCTCAATACGTGGGGCATGAGGTCTCCACAGTACATCGATGTTGTCGCCAGTGGTCGGCGGAAGGTGCACGTGCCCGTCGACCTGGGACCGGACCGCAGCGACGCACGGATGCACGCCAAGACCGTAGGATCCTACGCAGTGCCGTAGGGGACCGCACCGCAACTTCCCAGCAAATTAGGGACACTGTTGCTCCTGGGGTATCGGCGAGGACCATTCGCAACCGTCTCCATGAAGCTGGGCTACGGTCCCGCACACCGTCAGGCCGTCTTCTGCTCACGCCCCAACATCGTGCAGCCCGCCTCCAGTGGTGTCGCGACAGGCGTGAATGGAGGGACGAATGGAGACGTGTTGTCTTCAGCGATGAGAGTCGCTTCTGCCTTGGTGCCAATGATGGTCGTATGCGTGTTTGGCGCCGTGCAGGCGAGCGCCACAATCAGGACTGCATACGACCGAGGCACACAGGGCCAACACCCGGCATCATGGTGTGGGGAGCGATCTCCTACACTGGCCGTACACCACTGGTGATCGTCGAGGGGACACTGAATAGTGCACGGTACATCCAAACCGTCATCGAACCCATCGTTCTACCATTCCTAGACCGGCACGGGAACTTGCTGTTCCAACAGGACAATGCACGTCCGCATGTATCCCGTGCCACCCAACGTGCTCTAGAAGGTGTAAGTCAACTACCCTGGCCAGCAAGATCTCCGGATCTGTCCTCCATTGAGCATGTTTGGGACTGGATGAAGCGTCGTCTCACGCGGTCTGCACGTGCAGCACGAACGCTGGTCCAACTGAGGCGCCAGGTGGAAATGGCATGGCAAGCCGTTCCACAGGACTACATCCAGCATCTCTACGATCGTCTCCATGGGAGAATAGCAGCCTGCATTGCTGCGAAAGGTGGATATACACTGTACTAGTGCCGACATTGTGCGTGCTCTGTTGCCTGTGTCTATGTGCCTGTGGTTCTGTCAGTGTGATCATGTGATGTATCTGACCCCAGGAATGTGTCAATAAAGTTTCCCCTTCCTGGGACAATGAATTCACGGTGTTCTTATTTCGATTTCCAGGAGTGTATTTGTCTCCTAATTAAAGGTGCGCACATGAATCTGAGATTTCGGGTTGGGACCATATCTATCTTTTTTAATGCAACCGCAACTGATGCAATTGGTTCCAATGAAATACACCGTAAGATCCGTGTAGACAGTGCGAATCCTGATGGTGAAAGCAATTCTCGTGGCCGGTATCTGGATAGCACTGCAGTGGAAGGAGAGATAACGCGAAGATGCTAATCATAAGACTACGTGCCGGCGCTTTGTGCTACGCCGTAGAACTCTCTGCCCAGTTCAAATGGATGGCTCTGAGCACTACGGCACTTAACATATTAGGTCATCAGTCCCCTAGAACTTAGAACTACTTAAACCTAACTAACCTAAGGACATCACACACATCCATGCCCGAGGCAGGATTCGAACCTGCGACCGTAGCACAATATTTCTTGGATTAGTCATTACAGAACTAATTATATATTATTTCATTCATAATATTCATCCTCTGATACATCTGTGTCTACCTCTGCATTGTTTGATCTTAGATCAGTGCAAATTAGCACAGACTAGGTCAGTTACACCAGTGTTTGGTAGCCTTGAGTGGCAATGTGTGGTTGTTTACTGGTCGAAGCTTATCTAGCTTCGAAATTGCCTCAAGTTGCGGGTTAAAAATTCTCTCTGATATTGAGATTACCAGGCTAACACTGTTCCTGCACAGAGTCCTGTATTGTCAACGTTTAAAAACTTTTGCGACCTGGGGTAACCGAGTACGAGGTAATACGAGGGGCTTTCAGTAAGTAATGCAACACTTTTTTTTCTGAAAGTAAGTCGGTTTTATTCAGGAACCCAGTACGCCAGTTTCCCTCTTCCGGCTACAAAACCCTCTAATCTCCGTTCAGTGCGAAGGCTGTTCGCCACCATAGCGGGAGGGCATGTGTGCGGGCGTGGTACTACTATTGGAGCCAACGTCTTGCTACATCAACAACCTCCCCATCATCCACGTACTGCTTGCCACGGTATGCCTCCTTCATTGGGCCAAACAGATGGATGGTGAAAGGTGTGAGGTCTGGGCTGGAGGCTGGATGAGGAAGAACAGCCCAATGAAGTTGCCGCGCGTGGGGTAGCCTTGCTACGATTCGCGCAGCTCCCCCCCCCCCGCCCCCCCCCCCCCCCTCCACCTCCTGCCAGAGGTTCGAGTCCTCCCTCGGACATGGGTGTGTGTGTTGTCCTTAGCGTAAGTTAGTTTAAGTTAGATTAAGTAGTGTGTAAGCCTAGGGACCGATAACAACAGCAGTTTGTTCCCCTAGGAACTTACTACAAATTTCAAATTTTTCCCAATAAAGTTTCGTTAGGTCCTCTCGGGTGCGCAGAATTGAGTCAGACTTTGAGATTTCATGGAGAAGGAGAAGTTGGTTTGCATTTTTGTGGCGACGAACACGCTGATGTCGATTCTTCAGTTTCCCGAGGGTAGCATAATACACTTCAGAGTTGATCTTTGCACCATGAGGGAGGTTATCACATTGAATGTGCCCTTCAGAATCCTAGAAAACTGTCAACATGACTTTACCAGCTGAGGATCATCTTTGAACATTTTTTTCGGAGAAGAGGTGATGTGGCGCCACTCCATGGTTTCTCGTTTTGTTTCCGGAGTGAAGCGTTGAGTCCATGTTTCACCGTCTGTGACACCGTTCGACAAAAAATTGCCACAGTCAGCCGTGTAACGCACAAGAAACTGCGTTGCTCTTCATGCTATGAAACGAGAAACCAGCAAGCACACCCTAATTCGTGGACGAGTGTGTCAGCACTACCGACAAAGACGTCCTGTTGTGCAGCGAAGTCTTTCACTGTGATCCGTCGATCACCTCGAATGAAAGTGTACGCACGTTCCAACATTGCAGGAGTGGCAGCTATGTGCGGCCGGCCTGCACTCGGGAGATCCGACAGGTGTGCGCGATCTTGTTGTGATGATGACTGACGCCTCGTTCAGCGACTCATCGTTCACTGCCAGGGCTCCGTAGACATTCTGAAAACGGCTATAAATATCAGCGATGATCTGGCTTTCCGCCAAAAGAACCTCAATAACAGCTCTCTGCCTGGAAGGCACCTCCGTTACAGACGCCATTTCTAAGGCTACGTATAATTATGCCACCAATCCGAACTTCATGTAACTACACTCACGCTCATAAATTAAGGATAATTGTAGAATGTGATGCCACACAACGTGGCACTACACAAAACTGGCGCTAATAGCATAGGCACATAGGGAACACACATGACACAGATCTGTAAGTCCACGGTATTGGTGATAAGTTGAGAAAACCGTCCCGAAACTCATGTGCTACAAAACGCCCCTGTTTCCTGCGCATGTACCCCGACATCAATATGGGATATGATCACCACGCTCACGTATACAGGCCGCACAACGGGATGGTATACTCTGGATCAGGTGGTCGAGCAGCTGCTGGGGTACAGCCTCCCATTCTTGCACCAGTGCCCGTCTTCTTGTGGTGTTGTACACTGTGGACGTATCGTACTATAGCGCCTGGACACGTTTCCTGTCTGCTGGAATCGTTGCCATAATCCTGAGATCACACTTTGTGGCACACGGAGGGCTCGTGCTACGACCTGCTGTGTTTGACCAGCCTCCAGTCGCTCTAGTATTCTACCCCCCATAACGTCGTCAATATCTGTTATTTGAGCCATTTTCAATACACAGTCACCATTAGCACGTCTGAAAACGTCTGCACACTTACTCGCTGCACCGTACTCTGGCATGCACCAAAACACCTCTGCGTATGTGGACTGCTGCCAGCGCCACCGTGCGACGACCGCATGTCAAATGCACCGCATGATCATACCCCGAGGTCATTTAAATACTTTCGTATTTTTGCGCCGCAGCTTCAGAAATTTTATTTGTCTATTATAGTGCTTTCGTATGCCGTCCAGTCGCAGCATGACAGCTTGATTCTGGAGAAAAATTGCGATGGTATTAATATGTTTGAAGGAAAATTCATGCAACTGGCTAACACAGCCTTGCAAGCTCGTATACTTGTCGCCAATCTGAACACTGTACTGAGCTGAAAACGCTTGAATTTTTCTTGTCTTTTTCTTCCCTCCTTTGAACTGGATTGATAGTTGTTGGCCCTCTGAGATACACAACGTAAGCTTGTGTTACGTCTCACTTTTATTGAAAGATTCAAGTGGATGCATTTTGTATTTTTTCTCAAACTTAACAAAACATTTGTACTAGCATTTACAATCATTGCTGGTGCCTCGGCAAAACTAAGTTTACCGGTTCATTTGTATTATACCTGAGATGAAACTTACTCTTTTTACAGAGGTGGCCACAAACACTTCATCGACAATGTTTACTTAAACAACATTGCTCACCAAGCACGTATACAGACGAGAATCACAAATCAGGCAGTCTTTTCGTTTCAGTAGCTATTATTGCTAACTGGCAGCGAGTACGTGGCATTAAGCCAAAATTTGTTGGCCCAGAGAAGCAGCAGGTCTGACTGCGTTCCGTGCAGAATGAACTGAGACGTTATCGTGGAGCTAACGGGGTCCCGGGTTCGATTCCCGGCGGGGTTAGGGATTTTCCCTGCCTCGAGATGACTGGGTGTTGTGTCGTCTTCATCATCATTCATCCCCATTACGGTCGGAGGAAGGCAATGGCAAACCACCTCCTCTAGCACCTTGCCTAGTCGGCGGTGCGGGTCTCCCGCATCGTCCCCTATGCTCCTCGGAGTAAGGGACCTCATCAAACTACGTGTTTGGACAGCTTCCCGCTACGCTTTGTCTTGATAGCAACCCCTAACATCGTCAAGAGATTTGGTAGTATGTTCCTGTGACCGTTCGGCTCTTACTAGCATAACCTGTCAGCATCACACCTTGACAATCCCAGAAACATTCAGCAATACCTTTCCCGATGAAGATTGGACCTTCGCCTTTTTTGGCGATAGTGAATCAACATGTTGTCACTGCTTGCTTTGCTCCTTAGTCTCGGAGTCGTAGTGATATACCGAGCAATCGTCAGTGGTGATTATACGACTAAAGAAGTCCTCGTGAATGATCTGAAACAGGCGCAAGATGATGAAAACTGATCAGTGACTGATTTCCACTTTTTCCATTGTCGCCGCGATTTTGATACTCCGATCTTCGAGTACCAGAGTCTCCAATTGTGTTGCGGTTCTCCTCTCTTCACCGGGAGATGGCCTGCTGCTTCGTCCTTTGATATTCAGACCACATCGAAACGGCTGCGCCACCGAATCACTGAGTCAGATGGTGATGCAGTGTTACTTTGCACTTCCACCAACTAAGCATGGATTGTTGCACCATTGTTCCTCAGAAAATGTAGGAAACGAATTACCGTATGATTAATGAATCAATGGGCTGAACCAGTTTGTTTCGGTTGCTCTAGCTGCGTGATACGGCACAGTGGCACGGGAATTTCGGTGTCTGCCAGAACTGGCGAACAAACAAAAAATTTATTACCGAACTCTGTTTTCTTGATGTGATAATTAGTGCTTTATGACTGCCCCTTATACGGAAGTCCTTATATTTAAGATTATCTGTATTCGTAAATGGTTAACCTGGGCACGGTTCCAATTCCAGGATACCCATCTAACGGCTTCCAGAGGCAACAAAAAAAATAATTTTCAGTATGTCATCTAACTACTGATCCAATTTTAAAATTAAAAGTGATGTCCTAATCAACTCATAATCTACTCATAACCTCATGCTAAAGACAACACTCCAAGACAAATAATATAGTTAGGACTCACGGCATGCAAATGTCCCGGATGCGGACAAGGAAAATGTCTTGATCACAAAATGATTACCCAGACTATATTCACCCGATATTTGAGAATGAGAACAGTTAGCGACTTCCAACAAACTTCACACATAATTTCAAACATTTGTGAAACTGTTTCTCGCTTACAATCCCGACAAAACAGATTTATCGCTTACGGTATGTTCACTGTTTATGCAGTAAAACATCAGCATCAGGCATGACGTTTTAATTTTTTACTTTTGTACTACTAATTGCCTCCACTGTTGTTCATATTATTTATGGATCATATGTTGAAAACAATAGACTGGCTGGGTGAGATTAAGATATGTGAACACAAAATAAGCAGTCTTGCATATGCAGATGACTTAGTTGTGATGGCAGATTCGATTGAAAGTTTGCAAAGTAATATTTCAGAGCTAGATCAGAAGTGTAAGGGTTATGGTATGAAGATTAGCATCTCCAAAACGAAAGTAATGTCAGTGGGAAAGAAATATAAACGGATTGAGTGGCAAATAGGAGGAACAAAGTTAGAACAGGTGGACGGTTTCAAGTACTTAGGATGCATAGTCTCACAGGATGGCAACATAGTGAAGGAACTGGAAGCGAGGTGTAGCAAAGCTAATGCAGTGAGCGCTACGATCTACTCTCTTCTGCAAGAAGGAAGTCAGTACCAAGACTAAGTTATCTGTGCACCGTTCAATCTTTCGACCAACTTTGTTGTATGGGAGCGAAAGCTGGGTGGATTCAGGTTACCTTATCAACAAGGTTGAGGTTACGGATATGAAAGTAGCTAGGATGATTGCAGCTACTAGTAGATGGGAACAATAGCAGGAGGGTGTCCACAATGAGGAAACCAAAGAAAAACTGGGAATGAACTCTATAGATGTAGCAGTCAGGGCGAACAGGCTTAGATGGTGGGGTCATGTTACACGCATGGGAGAAGCAAGGTTACCCAAGAGACTCATGGATTCAGCAGTAGAGGGTAAGAGGAGTCGGGGCAGACCGAGGAGAAGGTACCTGGATTCGATTAAGAATGATTTTGAAGTAATAGGTTTAACATCAGAAGAGGCACCAATGTTAGCACTGAATAGGGGATCATGGAGGAACTGTATGAGGGGGGCTATGCTCCAGACTGAACGCTGAAAGGCATAATCAGTCTTAAATGATGATGATGATGATGATGATGACTACTAATTGTATTCACACCACATTTTGCAGACAGTATCCACATACACCACTGAATGTACGACAGTGGTTTGAAAAGTTCTCGGAATCACCATGAGAGGTCAGCGTTAGCGCAACGAGTTGTTCACGTGATAATCAGTGGACTGTTGCGTGTAACCTCGTGCTACGTCGGTGCTCTTGGAAGAGAGCTGTGGCGGCGACGTGGCTCTGTTGTTCCCGCGTAGTGATTTGCGAAGATGGGAAAAATCGAGATTCGAGTAGTGAGTAAGTACTTCGTAAAGAAAGGTATGAAAGCAAAGGACATTCATGCCCCTTTCCACAATACACTGGGGGACTCTGCTCCTTCATATTCAACTGTTTCCAAGTGGACAAATGAATTTAAATTTGGTCTGGAGAGCTTAGATGATGATCAGCGCAGGGGTCAGTCGAGATGTGTCACTACTCCAGAACTCATTGCAAAAGTGCACAAAATGGTCATGGAGGATCGCCGATTGAAAGTGCGTGAAATTGCTCACGCTTGCCAGATGTCATCTGAAAGCGTATATCACATTTTAACTGAAGAATTCGAAATGAAAAAATTATCTGCAAGATGGGAAACGCGACTCTTGATGCTGGATCAAAAACGCAGGAGAATGGAGGTATCGGAACATCGTTTGGCTCGTTTTAGGAGAAACTAACAAGATTTTTTGCGCCGGTTTGTGACCACAGCTGAAACTTGGGTGCACTACTATACCCCAGAGACAAAACAACAGTCAAAGCAATGGAAACATACTGATTCTCCGCCACCAAAGAAAGCAAAGACAATTCCTTCGGGGGGAAGGTCATGGCATCAGTGTTCTGGGATGTGAAGGGGATTCTGTTTGGAGATTATCTCCCTACTGGACAAACATTTACTGGAGAATACTATGCAACCTCCTGGACGAATTGCAACAAAAGATACGCGAAAAAGGGCCAGGTTTAGCAAGGAAGAAAGACATCTTCCAACACGGCAATGCGCGCCCGCATACATGTGCCGTCACCGTGGCAAAATTACACGAACTGAGGAATGAATTGTTGCCACGCCCACCTTATTCACCTGATATTGCTCCGTCAGACTTCCACTTCTTCCCAAAACTGAAAATTTTCTTGGTGGACGAAGATTCACTTCAAACGAAGAATTGATAGCCGGAGTTGACAACTATTTTGCGGGCCTGGAGGAAACTCATTTTCGAGATGGGATCAAGGCACTGGAACATCGTTGGTCCAAGTGCTCTAATTACAAGGAGACTACATTGAAAAATAAAAAAAAAGTTTTTTCTACTCCGTTCTGAGAACTTTTCAAACCACCCTCGTATCCGCAAAATTATATCACTGTACGACGTATGATTCAAGAGATATGACGTCATAAACATTTGAGAACCGTGAAAACTTGATATGACGCCGTAAACCTTTGAGAAGCGTGAAAACTAGCTTTTGCTTAAAAGGGAGTGCAAATGACACAAACTATACTCAACCAGTGTTTGATAATGATAGCACATAGTGACTTCCAACAAACTTTAAACGTAACTGTAAACTTTGTCTAACATACTTCTCGTTTATACGCTTGACGCCATGTGTTTAACACGTCAACCCCTTTGTAAAATAATCAGACGTTTGAAGGTGTTTTATACGTGGGAGTTCGATTCTGTAAAGAACTGGGGATGAGGCTTTACTGGTTGACAACTGTTACGTCTGCTGCTACCGCCATCTGTGCTCACAGTCTTTTCTAACCCTTTGAGCACCAATGGTATCTGCCTGAAGCCACCATCTTGCTAACTTATTTTTTTTACAGTACCAGTGCCTTTCGCATGGAACCACTAGGACACTGCAAGACAGAGGCATATGATGGTATACTGAGGTACTTCTACTTATGTACGTACGTTGTGGCGTTCATTTACAGCGTTCAAAACAACAGGAGATTGTGCTGCGTGATTGTAGGAGACCGTGACATGTGCCTTTCTATTATAATGATCATATTTAAGATCATAGGTAGTGAAAGTAAGTTTATAGACCGCTGTTGTAACGTAAATTTGAGTCTGTACTACTGGTGTTACGGGTGGTTTTGAAATGAAACCACAGGAGCGGTATGTACTTTTGATGTAAATATATTACATATTGGCCCATTTTTGCTTATATTTAGGACTACATTTCCTTTTAGGCATTATGAGATCAGGTAAGTTTCCAGATATTCGATTGTATCTAGGGAAAATGTGGAACTGCTTTGAAATATGTCTCACGAAATGGTAGGTGGTTGCAAACAGTATATCTAAGTAGTTTCAGAGTGAACCCACAGCTTTAAAACAATTAGTTGTTTACTTTTTGCCACTTTCTTGTTGTATTCTTTGCTTACTATATTGATAAAGGCTAATTTTGGAAAAAAATTTAAAATTACATTACAAAGTGAAACCACCCCTTTTTGTGTTCGTTGCTTACTTTGATGACAATGGTCAGTTTAGTAAAAAATTTTAAAATTAATTTTTTTTGTGTTATTTGGATTCAGACGGTGAAATTACGCCTCAGAGCGAACATGACTTCAGTGCGTTGCAGCAGTTTCGGCTTTCGTATCATTTGCAGGCGTAAGGTTTCATGTAATACACTGAGATGACAGAAGTCATGGAATAGCGATATGCACATACATAGATGCCGGTGGTGTAGGGTATAAAAGGGCAGTGCATTGGCGGAACTGTCATTTGTACGTGATTATGGTCGCACCACGGGAGTTAACGTACTTTGAACGCGGAATGGTAGTTGTAGCTAGACGCATAGGACATTGCATTTCGGAATTCGTTAGCTAATTCAATATTCCGTGGTCCACAGTATGAAGTGAGCGCCGAGAATATCAAATTTCAGGCATTACCTCTCACCACGAACAACGCAGTGGTCGACGGCTTTCACTAAACGACCGAAAGCAGCGGCTTTTGCGTAGAGTTGTCAGTGCTAACAGACAAGAAACACTGCGTGAAGTAACCTCAGAAATTAATGTGGGGCCGCGCGGAGTAGCCGCGCGGTTTAAGGCGGCTTGTCACGGTCCGTGCGGCTCCCCTCGTCGGAGGTCCGAGTCCTCCCCCGGGCATGGGTGTGTGTGTTGTCCAAAGCGTAAGTTAGTTTTAAGTTAGATTAAGTAGTGTGTAGGCTTAGGAACCGATGACCCTAGCAGTTTGGTCCCATAAGACCTTACAAAAAAAAAAGAAATTAATGTGGGACGTACGACGAAGCTATCTGTTAGGACAGTGCGGAGAAATTTCGCGCTAACGGGCTATGGCAGCAGACAACATCGCCTGCAACGTCTATTCTGGGCTCGTGACCTAATAGGTTGACCCTACACCAACCATGAACTGGTCAGATAAGTCCCGTTATCAGTTGGTAAGAGCTGATGGTAGTGTTCGAGTGTGGCGCCGACTCCACGAAGCCATGGACCCAAGTTGTCAACAAGGCACTGTGCAAATTGATGATGGCTCCATAATGGCGTGGGTTGTGTTTACATGGAATAGGCCGGGTATTCTGGATGTTCGGCTACTTGGAGATCATTTGCAGCCATTCATGGACGTTATGTTCCCAAACAACGATGGAATTTTAGTGGATGACAATGCTCCATCTCACCGCGACATACTTGTTTGTGATTAGTTGGACAATTCGAGCGAGTGGTTTGGTCACCTAGGTCGCGCGATACGGATCCCATCAAACATTTATGGGACATAATCAAGAGGTCAGTTCATGCACAGAATCCTACACCGGCAACACTTTCGCAATTATGGACGGCTATACAGCCATCATGGCTCAGTATTTCGGTAGGGGCTTCCAACAACGTGTTGAGTCCATGCCAGGTCGAATTGCTGCCATACGTCGGGCAGAAGCAGGACCAACACGACATTAGGATGTATCCCATGACTTTTGACACTTCAGTGTAACATGTCATAGAAATAGGTTAAAAACATCTTTTTTCTTGGGTACATTGATATGTTAGTACCACAACCGTTGCCTTACTGAATTCGAAAACCTGATCATTTAAAAAATCTATAGAGGCTGTGGCCCCATACCCCAAGACGCTAATGTTCTGACAGTGAGTGGCGGTGAGTATGGCGGTGAGTATGCCGGGAGGCGATGCCGCCAGGGGCGCCGTCTGCTCTTTGAGCGGACAAGACAGAGTGCCCAGTCCCCGCGAGAGTGTTCTGCCGGACAGCCCGAGGGCCGCCAGGCGTTTGTTTCGGTACGTCGCGCTACTTACTGTTAACAGATATTTACGAGCTCTGGCCAGCGCCGGAATTACGGCTGTCCGGACCTTGTCGGCAGCAGAAACGGCCTAATCTCTGGAAGTGAGCAGCGGCTAAATAAGCTGGAACGGTGCAGAGGAGCGTAGCCCGCCGACCACTTAGAAGTCGCGCGGAGAGCAATGTAACAGCATTTCCGAGGTGTCTCGACTGCTGGGGCACTTTTATTTCTAACTGCAGTGCAAAACAGAGTGGTCACGGGGACAGGTGTGACGGTAGATTCGCATAGACGAAGTGTTTCGGCTGCGATTCTTTGACGCTAATTGTTAGCATTCCAAACGTTTCACACACTTAGGAGATCCCTTAAATTCTTTGAAGTTGGAGTCATCACTAACGATCGTTGATGTCCATTGCAACTTACCGGGTGTCTTACTCTTCCTAGACAGTCAGCAGTGCGAGTTAGCAATAAGAAGCAGTATTGGGGTATGCAAGGCAGTAACTGAAAATGCGGCTCACTGATGTCCTCGGGTCTGGCCATACACGTCTGCTTTACGCTCAGTAGCTGAGATAGCTGATCTGTATTAAATTGTTATCTTACGGTCTGCTAAATTGAAGTCATGGACAGTGATCAGAAATGATTACATCAGAAATTATTTACAAATTAATGTAGGCGATAGCAGAAGTTTAAAGTTGCGCAAGTCTGGTAATTTATTCAGAAATAAAGCAACGTTATAGAAAAATGGTAGCTTTCTTACAGTAACATGAAATGGACAAAATGGCCACCATTTTAATACTAAATATCCTACAAGCTAGATATATGTTTTAAATAACAACCTTCTTGCTAGCGTTTCCAACGATACTAAAGACAATATTCCTTACATTAACTCTTCGCTTAAAATACACTGAAGAGGCAAAGAAACTGCTTCACTTGCCTAACAACGCGTATGGCCCCCGCGAGCTTGAAGAAGTGCCGCAACACGACGTGGCATGGACTCGACCAAAGTCTGAAGTTGTGCTGGAGGGAACTGACGCTATTAATCCTGCTGGGCTGTCCATAAATCCGCAAGAGTACGAGGGGGTGGAGATCTCTTCTGAACAGCATGTTGCAAGGCATCCCAGATACGCTCAATAATGTTTATATCTGGGGAGTCTGATGGCCAGCGGAAGTGTTTAAACTCAGAAGATTATTCCTGGAGCCACTCTATTGCAATTCTGGACGTGTAGGGTGTCGCATTGTCCTGCTGGAATTGCCCAATGCACAATGGACACGAATGGATAAAGGTGATCAGACAGATTGGTTAGGAACGTGTCGCTTGTCAGAGTCGTATCTAGATGTATCAGAGGTCCCATATAACACCAACTGCATACGTCCAACATTATTACAGAGCCTCCACCACTTTGAACAGTCTCCTGCTGACATGCAGGGCCCATGTATTCGTGAGGTTGTCTCCATACCAGTACACGTCCATCCGCTCGATACAATTTGAAACGAGACTCGTACGACCAGCAACACATTTCCACTCATCAACAGTCCAATGTCGGAGTTGAAGGGACGAGGCGAGGCGTAAATCTTTGCGTCGAGCAGTCATTGTCGTGCAGTCATCAATAGTACACGAGTAGGCCTCCGACTCAGAAAGCCCATACTGATGATGTTTCTTTGAATGGTTCGCACGCTGACACTTGATGGTTCAGAATTGAAACCTCCACCAATTTGAGGAGGCTTTGCACTTCTGTCAAGTTAAACGATTCTCTTCAGTCGTCGTTCGTCCCGTTCTTGTAGGATCTTTTTCCTGCCGTACTGATGTCGGAGATTTGATATTTTACTGGATTCCTCATATTCAAGGTACACTCGTGAAATGGTCGTACGGGGAAATCTTCACTTCATCGGTACCTTGGAATGCTATGTCCCACCGCTCGTGCGCCGACTACAATACCACGTTCAAACTCACTCAAATCTTGATAACCTGCCATTGTAGCAGCAGTAACCGATCTAACAACTGCACCAGACACTTGTTGTCTTATATACACTACGTGATCAAAAGTATCCGGACACCTGGCTGAAAATGACTTACAAATTCGTGGCGTCCTCCATCGGCAATGCTGCAATTCATTATGGTTTTGGCCCAACCTTAGCCTTGATGACAGCTTCCACTCTCGCAGACATACTTGCAGTCAGGTGCTGGAAGGTTTCTTGGGGAATGGCAGCCCATTCTTCACCGAGGAGAGGTATCGGTGTCGGTCGGTGAGGCCTGGCACGAAGTCGGCGTTCCAAAATATCCCAACGGTGTTCTATAGGATTCAGTTCAGGACTCTGTACAGGCAAGTCCATTAGAGGGATGTTATTGTCGTGTAACCACTCCGTGAACAGGTAGTCAATCGTTTAGAAAGATGTAATCGCCATCCCCGAATTGCTCTTCAACAGAGGGAAGCAAGAAGATGCTTAAAACATCAATGTAGGCCCGTGCTGCGGTAGTGCCACGCAAAACAAGATGGGGTGCAAGCCCCCTCCATGAAAAACACGACCACAACATAACACCACCGCTTCCGAATTTTACTGTTGGCATTACACACGCTGGCAGACGACGTTCACCGGGTATTCGCCTTACCCACACCCTGCCATCGGATCGCCACATTGTGTACTGTGATTCGTTATTCAACACGATGTTTTTCCGCTGTTCAACCGTCCAACGTTTACGTTCCTTACAGCATAACTAATGAGGAAGTATTGAATAGGATTGGGGAGAAGAGAAGTTTGTGGCACAACTTGACCAGAAGAAGGGATCGGTTGGTAGGACATGTTCTGAGGCATCAAGGGATCACCAATTTAGTATTGGAGGGCAGTGTGGAGGGTAAAAATCGTAGAGGGAGACCAAGAGATGAATACACTAAGCAGATTCAGAAGGATGTAGGTTGCAGTAGGTACTGGGAGATGAAAAAGCTTGCACAGGATAGAGTAGCATGGAGAGCTGCATCAAACCAGTCTCAGGACTGAAGACCACAACAACAACAACAGCAAGCGAGGCGTCGTTTGACGTTTACCGGCGTGACGTGTGGCTTATGAGCAGCTGCTTGACCATGAAATCCAAGTTTTCTCAGCACCTGCCTAGCTGTCAAAGTACTTGGGTCCTGATGCAGTTTGGAATTCCTGTGTGATGGTATGGACAGATGTCTGCCTATTACACATTACGACCCTCTTCAACTGTCGGCGGTGTCTGTCAGTCAAGAGACGGGGTCGGATGTACGCATGTTTGCTGTACGTGTCCCTTCACGTTTCCATTTCACTATCACATCGGGAACAGTAGATCTAGGGATATCTAGGAGTGTGGAAATTTCGCGCACAGACGTATGACACAAGTGACACCCAATCATCTGACCATGTTCGAAGTCCGTGATTTCCGCGGAGCGCCCCATTCTGCTCTTTCACGATGTCTAATGACTAGTGAAGTCGCTGATGTGGAGTACCTGGCAGTAGGTGGCAGCACAATGCACCTAATATGAAAAACATATGTTTTTGGGGCGTCCGGATACCTTTGATCACATAGTGTAGGCGTAGTCCACCGCATTACCGTATTCTGACTGTTTACATATCTCTGTATTTGAATATGCATGCCTATACTAGTTTCTTCGGCGCTTCAGTGTAGAAAGGCAAAGTCTCTGGAACATTGGGGCCCTGATTGATTCACATGCAATCCAGGGTGTTTTCACGGCGTATGTGATAGAAATCGGTGTGACAAAAAAAAAAAAAAATGTTCAAATGTGTGTAAATCTTATGGGACTTAACTGCTAAGGTCATCAGTCCCTAAGCTTATACACTACTTAACCTAAATTATCCTAAGGACAAACACACACACCCATGCCCGAGGGAGGACTCGAACCTCCGCTGGGACCAGCCGCACAGTCCATGACTGCAGCGCCTCAGACCGCTCGGCTAAACCCGCGCCGCTCGATGTGACAAAACAAGGGCAGGCCAAGTCTGTATAAATAATCTTCAGTTTCAGTCCAAGTTGTCACAATGTGCCAACCGCCAGCCTCGAGGGGGTATCTACAAGGGTTTACTAGTCTACAAATCTACGTGGGTCAACCAGTGACCAAGTCCGGGCTCTCTGCTAGTAGCTGTTTCCCTGCTGCTTGCGCCAAGTCGAATACTGTGGACGTGGCGCCCTCCAAGTGCTAGACCACCTGGGAGCTTACTTCAGCTGCTGCTGGCCGCTTATCGTGGAGTCTATAATTTGAACCCGGGACCGTGCAGCTGTTCAGCTGCCGTCACCAATGCAGGCAAACTCCTAGCCGCCTGCCTCTGCTCGCGTGACCAGCCACCGCTGCTGTTATGAATCCATCTCGTTCACCCTCGGTCCATGCGTCGTTCTGCTCGCCTTCGCGAGCTACAGCCCCTTTCACACGACCGACTTTCTTGTATCAATTGACTACTCGAGGCAAGTGAATCTACTGCAGCGTCCCTGGTGTTGCATTCGTGTACTGCGTCTCGTCTGTTTCGAGTCATCCTTTTTTTACTCGCCAGCAACAAAACATGTGTCGTGAGAGCTGTCTGCTGCGCAGTTTGGAATCTGAACGGTAAAGGCGAGGTTATCAAGGGCTACAATTTTTACGAAAAAATAGAAATGTAGTGACAAAATGTAGCAACAAGCAAAGATAATAAAGTTTCTTAATGATCAAAGCAGAATTCATAGTGGAAAATCTTTCAGAGATCGTGTGGTAAATTCTTTACACTTCTGAGAGCTGAAAGAAGTGAAAAGTGTCATCCAGACATTTCAGGACTTATACATTTATTTGTCCGAGAAAATATACACTTGCAAACTCGCCAAACGATATCTACGAGAATGCAGAAAACAGCATCTTTTCCTTTATCTTTTGTACATTGTTTTCTTGGTAAGTACCAAATGACATGGAAAATTATTTTTGTAGACAAATAATTCCTATTTTTTCACAGTTGAAATAATTTTCCCCACAACATGTTCATCTGTTTACGTTCTTATTTATACACGTTCTGTATTACGTAAATAGCTTTTTAGTTTCAGATATTTCGTCCCTCTCGTAGGAGAACACTATTAGAAAAAATCCCTGGATCTGCGTGACTTTTCAGGGTGTCACGAAAGCAAAGCAGGCATCACAATAGATATTAAGAAGACACGAATACACAAAATAACATAAGTGAGCTCGGCCAAACTGGTTGACTTCCGGTGTTAGCAGACGCCGTTGTAGTCCTTTGTTGCTGCGCATGCGCAATGTGCAGCATACCCGGAAATTTAGAATTCCAGTGCAGTCTGTAGATGATTAACGCCATAGTCACACTCGCGTCGTCGTTGGTTGCTGATTTACACACAGGCACGAAATTCGCACGCACTTAGATTTTGACCAGAAAGTTGCCCGTGTAAAACGGGCTTACGTCATGGGTTGCAGAGCAGTCTGTAGTCTGCATTACGAGCCGCCGTTCGCTGCTACGATCAGCCACGTCTTCTCGCAGTCCATACACGGCTAACGTCCTGGGGGCGTTAGCTTCTCCGAATGTCATCATTATTGCTGTAAATGATGAACAATAAATGACTGTTTTAACAATGATGTCAAAATGGGATACAAGGACAATTGAGGAGAGTGCAAACGAGAAATGGAAGAATATGAGAGAAAACCTTACATAATCTGCTGAAATGACGTATAGTTTATCTGCTGACCTAATGAAACAAGGAAAAGCAGGATCCCTCGGGAATAGAAAGAAATGATGGCTATGGTTCATAAACCAGACGAAGTTTTGGGAAGGTGGCAAGAATAGGTAGAATGCCGATTTGAGGCTGATCAAAAACCAAACGATATTTGATTATAAGAGGAGACAGGAGTTATCGAAAAGGACAAGGGATGTTGCATCTCGAAAGAAGAACTAGACAGGCCTTTAAAACAAATGAAGAATCATAGAGCAAGCGGAACTGATGGGTTATCTACATGCAGAGTCGTTTAAAAGCCTTGGGAGTAGAGGTGTGAATGAATTTACTTATCTATGTAATAAGATACATGAAAAAAGTGAATGGCTGGGTGTGTTTCTCACGGCTGTAATGATACCTATTGAGCAGAAAAGAAATGCCAAGAACTGTTAAGATTTTAGAACTATAAATTTGATTTCTCATGTAGTAAAAGTCCTACTAAGGGTGATAAGTATAAGACGTCGCTGAAGACTGGAAGGAAGTACTGCAGAGGGGCAGTATAGATTTAGCGACAGAGTCCCACACGCCGCCCCCCCCCAAAGAGACAGCGGCTGTGTCCGGCAACCACCACACAAGACACGCCCCCCCCCCTCCCCCTCGCATGCAGCAGCTCGCTGTTCGGCGATAGAGAACAGTTGTATTTGACGTCAACGCATCTATAGTCAAGCATCTATTAACAAAAAGCAACCGCTACGGTCGCAGGTTCGAATCTGCCTCGGGCATGGATGTGTGTGATGTCCTTAGGTTATTTAGGTTTCAGTAGTTCTAAGTTCTAGGGGACTGATGACCACAGCAGTTAAGTCCCATAGTGCTCAGAGCCATTTTGAACCAATAAAAAGCAAAACACATTTGTGACCATAATAAATGTTCTCTTTCCACGAAAATAGGTAAAGTCTATTTTCTTTTAGCTTTATGAGCAAAATCGGTATAGTTTTTACGTTCGACTGCATTCGTATCACATTATTTTGTGACGTCCAGCGAAGTGTACCACCACCGGTCACAAATGATCAGCAGAGACAGGAAAAAAAACTTCGACTATTTTGATGCGAGAACTGCTGATCACCGCAGAATGTCCTCGTTATTTCGAAACCGTCATCAGTGTAAAGAAAAAGTGAGAATTTAAACTCCAAAGAAAATCTATATTATGCAATTTCTTCCAGCTTGTTGAACAAATTACACGACCTGAGAGTGTATCTGCCATTCAGTGTCTGCCAGTCATGAACCACCTGCTTCAGTAAACCAATGCCTGTATATTAAATAGAATCGTCACATATGGTTGGGTGAAAGACATGAATGCACCCTGAGAGACACAGATGTCCTTCGGACTACTTGTATGTAGTTTGGAGACGTGTCGCAAAAACTTTGTCCATCCTCCATGCCATGTATGATTTTCCCAACAAGAAACACCACCGTAACTGCACGTACTATCTCTTCTACTACCTTGCATTGCAGGGGAAAACTTCGTTTGGCACCGGCCTTACACACTGTACACGGCTGGCGGAGCTATGGCACCATGTTCCCACTTCCATCGAGTCGTCAAAACGCGCTCCTGTCGCATTAACTCAGCTCGTGCTGTTTCCCCACAGATGCAGTAGGTCTTAGATATAGCGGTCTCCGACTTCGGTGCAGGTCAGAGTTAAACTGGGACGATCACATGGACTGACCTGCAAGGAGGAGCAGTTATAAGATGTAGAGAGACCGTCTAAAAACAGCGCTGGAGTTCTTGGTGTATGGGATCCTCAGCAGATAGGTACGAAACAAAAGGTGACTCGCTTCGAGATACGAGAGTGGCACGAATATGATTCACCAGAGGCTGTAATCATTAAAAGATGTATCTAAGTATCCAACGCAAGTATGTGGTTAAATGGATATACCTGTTTCCAAATTGCAGCCAGCATTTCTTACAGCATTTCTGCCTGAAAGTATAACACAATCAGCGACCGTGTGTACCTGTAGACTGAAGGCCGCTTTTTATGCTGGGTGATGGTAACAGTCGTTACGATCGTGTTTTTTTTAATAGCACAGTCCTTACGTGAAATGTATGTTGTGGATTGTACAATCTCTCTATGGTCAGCTTCAGATGTCATTTCTCAATAGTGTTCCTCGAAAGGAACACCATGTTACTTCCATGGATTCCCTGTTGTCCTACTTGGCGAGTGTAATCCGACTGCTGAAAATACAGTTACTCGCCGTATAGAGTGACTCTCATGATCCATTTAATTAATTAGCCTAACAAATTGATATCAATGACGTGCCGCCTGGCTAGGGCACCAGAGAATGACTCTTGACAAAGGTTTCTTTTTTTTCGTTCTTTTAACGAAATTTCAATCTCCCACCTACACAGGGCGATACAGGATCTCACGATTTGTTTCGTAAACGCTAGTGTGTTATTGCATCGTATTGGTAAAAGTGGACCTGTCATAGTGTACCAAACAGCTACGTTCTCTTGAATTATAGCTTCTCGTTGTCAAACGTTAAATGAATGTGTTTGGTTTGTAATAAACACGTGCATGAGAGTTTATTGGTAGACACTGAATGCGAGTGACACTCTCAGGTCGTGTAATTTGTTCAACAAGCTGGAAGAAATTGCTTAATATAGATTTTCTTTGGAGCTTAACTTCTCGCTTTTTCTTTACTCTGATGACAGTTTCGACATACCGAGAACATTCTGTGTTGATCAGTAGTTCTCGCATCAAAATAGGAGAAGTTTTTTTTTCCTGCCTTTGCACAGGGTGGGCACGTGTCTGCTGATCATTTGTGATCGGTGGCGGTACACTTGGCTGGATGTCACAAAATAATGTGATGCGAGTGCAGTCGAATGTAAAAACCATACCGATGTTGCTCATAAAACTAAAAGAAAATAGACTTTACCTATTTTCGTGGAAAGAGGACATTTATTATGGTAGCAAATGTGTTTTACCTTTTTTAGTAGATGTGTTGTGTACATAGTTCCGCGTAGTCAGCTCGTACACAACTTTCCCACTAGAGCGCGCCCCGGTAAGCACAACAGCGCAGGCGCAGCGCTCGTCCGTCTCCGCACTACGAGATGGCGCTGTCTTAGAGACGGACCAAATTCTGCTTCCGCCGATCCGCGTATTAATATGTAACGCAGCCAATGAGATTGCTGCTAACGTAGAACCTTTTCTCCTCGCGGATCACACTCGCGCAGTGATACATGAACGCGCGAGGTATTATAACGAGTGTACAGACCTCCGATTAGTCAGTCTGCATTTGTCTGTACCAGTCTGCATTAGTCTGTACCAGTCTATAGTCAAGTTTCAGTCTGCGCCTAATACGATATCATATTCCTGTACATAGCCATGAAGAGAAATGTATAGACAGAGATATGTGAGAATAAGATTAACGTACCAAGACTAAAGGAACTTCAGATTGCCAATTGTAAACAGCATCCAGAATCAAGTTACGTAATATCTATGCTTTTTATTATTTTAATAAATGTGTGTGAAAATTAATCAAGTTCTGTTTAAAGTTGGTCACCGTCAATCTGCTACTCTAAGCGTGCAAGTGGCATTTCTATCGTCTGACCTAACGGCAGAAGATAAACACGCCACGATAAGACCTTTTATCTCCTATTGTTTAGTTGACTACGTGCAGGCGTAGGAGCATTGCCTTAAGGCGGCGGCTGAAAGCGCCGAGTGCGGGCAGCAGCCCAAGAGGGTGGTAGCCGGGGCACAAGACACACGGTGGAGCATCGTAGACGGGGGGAGGGGGAGGTGTGAGGGGAAGTGAGAAGGCCTTGGTTTTTGGCAGTTTGTGATTGTACATCGAGCAGAACGCACATTCAACTACCACCCCCTCTGTACTCTGCAGTCTTTTAGGACGACAATTTTCCCCCGGTACATGTCCTGCTTTATGACCCATTCATTACGAGTGTTGATTTTTTCACGAAAATTTCGAAGTGTAATTAAAACTGTGACGCATTTTTCCCATCGGTTGTGGTGGCGTGTATTGGCTTGGATTACCTGGGCTGCAGGATGGTTTTTGAGCATGCGTCTGTAGCGAACTCTGACGTCAAACAGCGATACATTATGTACGATTACAGGTAATACACTTTTTAAACTCCTCTCTGTCCAACATCAGCACCTCGTCAATTGAACGTATTTCCCACCAAAAAGAATAAGATAGTACCTTACGTCCTTGCCTTTTTCCCGCCAGCTTGTAGGCGTAGGGTAAAGCTAGAGTGCGTCTGTCGCTAGTATCGAGTGGTATTGCGAAATTTTTTCCCAGCAGGATAACAGCAGTTGTATGGCATCGTCAGTTTTTGAGCTGTATTACTCTTTTATGCCGTCCTTGTGTAGTGCTATGGATATAGTCGTGTAATTAGGCCCAATCTTTGTGATTAGTTATGTAATTAGGATCGATCTTTGCGTCAGTTTCCCAACCAAAAATAAGTAAAGTACACTAACCTAACCTTCCTCTCCTACATCTGGACAGTTTCCATGTGTTAGTGGGTGCACTTGAGCTTTCCATCCAGTAGAATCTGGATTCGAGTCCCAGGAAGGACACAGCTATTTTAATTTCCTGTCAATTCCAAGCGCCTCTGGTGGTTGAAATGTGTTAGGAGGGTACACATGATCTTTCTGCCCAGGAGGACGAGGGTTCGATTCCCAGCAAGGGTACTGCTAATTTTAATTTCCCATCAATTCCTGGGTGAGGTGTAGGGTGGGTTGTCAGCACAGCCCTGGGATAAAGTAATTCCCACCAAAATTCGGAATTCCCACAAAAATTCGAAATTCCTTCCAAAATTCGAAATTCCCGTCATAATTCGAAATTCCGACCAAAATTCGAAATTCCCGGCAATAGGCAGGTTTGGGGGAGGGGGAGGAGGTTCTGGGGGACACGTGCAGCCAAGAAATAGACGTGATGTCATCCAGGGGCGGGGGTGTGCGTGATCCAGGGCCGTGATGGGCGGGGTCTGGGTGATTAATTGATCAATTTAATTAATTTGCGTATCAATTTGATATCAAAAGTGTACTGACGCCGCCAACTCCCTACTACTCTCACAAACGACAAGGCAGAAAATCATAAACTTAATTAATTCACTTTTAAAATGATCATTGAGTTTCCTGTCTAAAAGAAGCTTGTTGATCGCAAAACGCATGAAAAAAAAAAAAAAAAAACAGTTTCTGATAAATGTGATGATCTTAAGTTTGAAATTATCTCCATCAACAATGTTTTCAAAATTTGTAGAAAGCTTTATGAAAGTGTGGACTGATGTAAGAACCCAAAGATGTAAATCTGATCTAACGCAGAGCTTGCACTATTCAAGAAATGAAATTGGAAAGTTTTTATCTTATATATTTTGTATGCCAGTGCTGGAACCCTGATTGTTTGTTGTTTATTCTGTTGGATACTTGATGTAGGCGGTGCCTGCATCTGAAAAACTGCAAATGTTTTGTGACTACTTAGAGGATACTTAATAGACGAAAACGCACTCTCTCCTCCAACCACGTGGGCGGAAGTAAGTTGCAGTAGACAGAGAATCATCAGTGCTTACGAAAGTTTCCACAGCAAGTACAATGTTGTTGTCCTCAGCCCAAATCTTTGCAGATCTCTTGAGGTACTAAAGCAAATTCAGCTCGACACCAAAATTGCAATCATTCCTCAAAAATCAAGAATTCTGTCTGAGTTTAGAAGTGCCGAACTTCAAAGCTGGAAAAATTACAGGACTGTAACATATGAAATTAGTTTCCTTTAAAATAAAACCTGGAAGTGCAAACTAAAATGATTGTCAGTCTTGAAGATGGACATACAGAGAACGCCAAAAAGACAAAAAACTGTAAATGTATTTCAAAACAAAATATGTGAATTTGTAAATATTTTTGGGTGTTGGACTGTACAGGTATGCTTCCTCTGGGAAACGCTACACTAGATGGTAGAAAAACTACTAATTTATAGTTAAGCATTAGAGGCTCATTTTCTTTTGATCTGGACATGTAGGATAAACAGAGCCATTTTTCCTTGCTAACGACGGACGAGAAGACTGTTTTACGGCTTCTGCTACAAGTATACAGAGACCTGCTTTGAACGGGAGACTGGGTCGTATCTCTAACCTCGGGAGGCGTGCATCTAGCGCCCTGTCCTTGAGCACGTTTAAAGGACAAGAAGAACAAATTTCGCTTTTAATCATGTTTACTTACGAGAGAGGTGACGAAGATCTGTGCGCAGATGTTCACCATGTGCAGAAACAAAAGAACGAAGATGGGCAGGTTCATTATAGCCTCCAGTTCCTTGACACATCTGCGAAAGATAATCAGAAGCAGCACTTTTAGGCGTAGCTTATTAAAACAGTTGTTAAATATATAGAAGTATCCGAGACAACAAATGAAAACTCTTCATGCTCAACGATTATAGCAAAAAGTCAGTCGCAAGTTCTGAAACCCTTTACTTTGTCGATAGAGCGGCTTTGGTGGGTGTGTTGACCGACTGTGTCACAAAGCTTCTTTTCCCGGTACAGTCCGCAGCGTATTGTCAACATGAACCAACTTGTCTCCACGCCACTGTTGTTTGACGCTTCAAAAGGTTGTTATCGACTCAGTACCACTTAAGCGGAGTTACTAAATACGGTTCTCTGAAATTCTTTCACCAAATGAGATGCAGTAAATTTTCCAGAATCCGAATCACGAACTGATGATAACATGTGTAATATCAAAGTAGACACCTTCGGTGTAGTGATGCAACTTGAGTCACTTAATAGAGGCAAGTCCTCCAGTCCAGATTGTACACCAGTTAGGTTCATCCCTGGGTATGCCGACGAAACAGCTCCATTTTTAGCAATCATATACAACCGCTCACTCGACAAAAGGACCGTAGCTAAAGACTGGAAAGTTGCACAGCTTGCATCAATACCCAAGAAAGGAAATAAAAGTAATCCGCTGAATTATAGACCCGTAGTACTGACATCCATATGCAGTAGGATTTTGGAACATCTACTGTGTTCCATCATAATGAAATATCTCGAATATAACGATATATTTAGACATAACCAGCTCGGATTTACATCGTTCTTGGGAAAAGGAACTAGCTGTATATTCACACGAAGTTGTGAGGGCTATCGGCAGGAGATCTCCGGCTGATTCCGCATTTCTAGAATTGAAAAAAGCTTTTGAATCCCCTCCACACAAGCGGCTTCTAACCTGATTACGTGGTTATGGACTATTGCCTCACTTATGCTACTGGATTTGTGATTTCGTGTCAGAAAGATCACAGTTTGTAGTGACTAATGGAAAGTCATCGGGTGAAACAGAACTTCTCCAAGGAAGTGGTACAGATCCTTCGCTGTTCTTAATTTATACAAATGATGTAGGATACAATCTGAGCTGCCCTTTTAGAGCGTTTGCAGATGAGGCTGTCATTTGTCGTCTAGTAGAGAGAAAGAAGATCAAAACTAATTGCAAAATGATTTAGACAAGATATCTGCAGGGTGAAAAGTATTTAAACCGACAACCTCTGGGAGGTTGTAGGGGAAATCAAAACAAATATTTTTCCGTAATGTAATTTTTTCCTATGAGGAATATTTAAACCAGTAGAGGAAGATTTCTCTGGTCGCAAATTAATCAAAACAAACAAACACTTTTCTATTTTTTTATTACCAAGAGACTACACATTAACACAACCCAATTTCAATTACATTAGATTTTCAAAAATGCTTCCATTGACACGTAAACAAAGGTTACACCGTCGGATCATTTTCTGTCTGACACCGGCATAAACCCCAGGAGTATCCTGAATTGTTCCTGCTGTTACTACTATCCGGGCAACAGATCCTCTTCTGATGCAACAGGTGTTGTGTAAACAGGGTTGCGCATCTCTCTCCACACAAAAAAGTTCAGAGGGGACATATCTGGGGATCGAGCAGGCCATGGTACAGGACCACCTCTGCTAATCCACGTTTCTTGGAATCGTCGGTCCAGGAATCGAAGCACACGACGACCGAAATGTGCCGGCGCCCCGTCATGCTGGAACCACATGCGTTGTCTTGTAGGGAGCGGGACGTCTTCCAGCAATTCTGGCAAAGCTCTGGCGAGAAAATTGTAACAGTGCCCGCCATTTAATGGCCTAGGTAGCAGATACGGCCCAATTAAACAGTACCCAACAACACCGACCCAGACATTAACGAAGAACCGCACTGATTGATAGATCCCGCTCCACATGCTGTAAGACAGTTCCTCAAATTGTAGCGTTCTTACCGTGCGACGGCGTCCCTGTAAAGGTAATCTGCTAAATGACCCGATCTCACGCAGACGTTGGTACACAGCAGCAAAGGTCGTATGGTGCGGGATACGGCGATTAGGATATTGTTGTTGATAAAACCCGCTGTGCAGCTCGTCCGTTGTGGTGCGCTACGTAGTACGCACCACCTAATCAGTGTACTCACTCCAGGTGTATCGCTCCATTAGTAAACAGAGACAATGCACTACTACACTGGTGGGCAGCAGTTGCCTACAACTGAAGAGCGTAATACGCCCTCTAACAACTGAAGATCGTAATATGGCCTCTAACAGCTGACGAGCGTAACACGGCCTCCACCGGTTTAAATAATCCTCGTAGGAAAACATGACATTAGGGAAAAATGTTTGTTTTGATGTCCCCTACAACCTCCCGGAGTTTGTCGGTTTAAATACTTTTCACCCTGTATACTGTACGGAACAAAATGGCAATTGACTCCAAATAATGAAAAGCGTGAGGTCATCCACACGAGTTCTAAAAGGAATGAAGAAATAAATACCTAGGCAGGACAATTCGCACCGGCCGGTGTGGCCGAGCGGTTCTAGGCGCTACAGCCTGGAACCGTGCGAACGCTACGCTTGCCCGTCCTTTCCTGTACAATTACTGCGCGATATGGGATACTTGCTACACAGTATCGATGGAGGACATGGAGCAAGTTCAAAGAGGGGCAGCTCGTATTATCGCGAAATAGGCCAGAGAGTGCCGCGGATATGATTAGCGTGTTGCTAATTTTCAATGCGGCGGAATCGTTTCACGAAATTTCAGTCTCCAACTTTGTCTTCCAGATGTAAAATAGTTTATTGAAATCCATCACGTAGGGGCAAAAGGATTATAGAAACAAAATATATCAGAGCTGGCACAGAAAGATACAGGTGTTCATTTTTCCCACGTGCTCTTCGAGAGTGGGACGGTCGAGAAATAGTGTAATTCTGTGAACTGTCTGCCAAACGCTGAAGGATGTATTCCAGAGTGATAACGCAGATGTAGATGTACCAACAATCAAAAAACTCTGACGTTGATTATTGACCAATCAGTTGGCCAACCTAGAAAAATGGAAGAGGAAATTTCATCTGCAGACTGTCTGTCGAAACGTTCCACTGTGTAACTGCAGGCGCGACTCGAATATGGAAGTAAATTCATTGTCCTTTAAAGCCGAGGTTCTGTTTTCGAATTGCGGTCTAGTTTCAATATGTAAAGAAGTTGAAAATACAACAAACAGTGCATTTCAATCTAGAGCTAATTAGAGGCAGAGTATGTTAGGAAAAAACTACCCATCAGATAGATGTTAGCACTTCTGATCCTAAAAAAAGTCTCACAAAAAGCAAACACAGTTATAAGAGATGGCTGCACTGCGTTATACACTTAAGACAGTACTATTTATATGTAACATTCAGTCACACCCTGAGTGGGTACGAAAAAATTAAACACATATCAATATTAACTGTAGTGAAAAACTATAAATAATGTCTGTCGATGGCGCAAGGCCTTCATGGAAGGCGTTTTACACCATGAGATACTATAGTCACAGGATACTACGTTTTTTGGTTTTGTGAAGAGCACAATTTTTCATGCTTCAACATTTAAAGCAATTTTCCAACCTATCCACCACTCTCAAATTTTATCAATGTCTGTATGAATATTTGTGCAGCTCCTTTCAGATATTACTTCATTATAGATAACTGCGTCACTTGCGAAAAGTATGAGGTTACTATTAACATTTTCCACAAAATCATTTAGCGAGAACGTCGGAGAGAAAGACGAAAATATTGCTCAAATTCAGGATTTTTTTCCTCCGTATTTGAGTGTAGTGGACAAATGGTGTTTGCTGTAATGAATAAAGCATACATTGAAGTTTTTATTTGTATTTTTTATTGAAAAATGTTAATATCTTCGCTGTGTAATTGGGATTTTCCCGAAGCAGCTCTTAAAGGAGGTAGATCGACGGCTGTCGCTGTAACTCCGGTTGTAGTTATCTGAAACATGCAATTAACATATCACCCTGGTACTTACAGACGTAATTTTAGTTCACCGTAGGATATATGTAAAAAAAAATTTTGACGAAATTATAGATATCTGAAGGAAATGGTAATTTTTGGACCCTTCTTTTTTGGCCGAAAAAATACGAAGTATGAACATATAAAAAATCTGCTACGATGAACTGAAGAGAATTCAGTTTCCTTCAAGGGAGACCAAAAATCATTAAAATCGAATGAAAATTGTAGCGTGGGCGACGATAACCATGCCGAAGAATTTTGTTTTGTGAAAAACGCGTTTAAAGTTCGACAAGTAATTAACGTATAAAAAAGGGACAAAGATATCGATGCCTGGTCCATAATAACTATCGCCCCGGCTAGTGGATGGCCGCTTCCTGCTACTTTTACCTCATAAGCCCTCATTTTCGTCCTCAGAGCCCTTTTCGTCGCTGAGCGCTTTACCGCTGGCGTCTGTCTCTTCACAGAATCGGCGCAGTTCATCGCCGATTTTGATTTGAAGGACAGTGCCACATGCATTAATGCAGTATGACCTACAAGGAATAGACATACGGCCATATTTGAAGCACTGTTGACAATATCGTCTCCGCTGGATTATCCGAAAGAAGTTGCTTCTCTTTTAGCAGTAATTTATCGTAGATTGCTTGAGCATCGAAAGGTACCTAACGACTGGAAGAAAAGCACAGATCATTCCCGTTTTTAAGAAAGGCCGTAAGACAGATCCACACAATTATAGACCTATATCGTTGACGTTAATCTGTTGTAGAATTATGGAACATGCTTTTCGCTCACGGATTAAGACGTTTTTGGAAAATGAACATCTCCTCTATAAAAATAGAGATCCTGCGAAACTCAGCTCGCTCTGTTCCTCCTTGAGATCCACAGCGCAGTGGGCAGCGGCGCTCAGATTGATGCCATGTTCCTCGATTTCAGTAAGACATCCGATACCGTGCCGCATTGCCGTTTAATGAAAAAATACGGGCATATGGAGTATCGGAGCAGACATGCGATTGGATTCAAACCTTTCTTGCAGATAGAACTCAACACGTCGCTCTTAGCGGAACAAAATCGACAGATGTAAAGGTAATATCCGGAGAACCACAAGGAAGTGTGACGGGACCGTTGCTGTTTACAATATAAATAAATGATCTAGTAGAAAGCGTCAGATGCTCTTTAAGGCTATTCGCAGATGATGCAATTGTCTGTATCAAAGCAGCAACGCCAGAAGATCGTAAGAATTTGCAAAACGACCTGCAGAGAATTGATGAATGGTGCAGGCTCTGGTAGTTGACCCTGAACGCAAATATACACTCCTGGAAATGGAAAAAAGAACACATTGACACCGGTGTGTCAGACCCACCATACTTGCTCCGGACACTGCGAGAGGGCTGTACAAGCAATGATCACACGCACGGCACAGCGGACACACCAGGAACCGCGGTGTTGGCCGTCGAATGGCGCTAGCTGCGCAGCATTTGTGCACCGCCGCCGTCAGTGTCAGCCAGTTTGCCGTGGCATACGGAGCTCCATCGCAGTCTTTAACACTGGTAGCATGCCGCGACAGCGTGGACGTGAACCGTATGTGCAGTTGACGGACTTTGAGCGAGGGCGTATAGTGGGCATGCGGGAGGCCGGGTGGACGTACCGCCGAATTGCTCAACACGTGGGGCGAGAGGTCTCCACAGTACATCGATGTTGTCGCCAGTGGTCGGCGGAAGGTGCACGTGCCCGTCGACCTGGGACCGAACCGCGGCGACGCACGGATGCACGCCAAGACCGTAGGATCCTACGCAGTGCCGTAGGGGACCGCACCGCCACTTCCCAGCAAATTAGGGACACTGTTGCTCCTGGGGTATCGGCGAGGACCATTCGCAACCGTCTCCATGAAGCTGGGCTACGGTCCCGCACACCGTTAGGCCGTCTTCCGCTCGCGCCCCAACATCGTGCAGCCCGCCTCCAGTGGTGTCGCGAGAGGCGTGAATGGAGGGACGAATGGAGACGTGTTGTCTTCAGCGATGAGAGTCGCTTCTGCCTTGGTGCCAATGATGGTCGTATGCGTGTTTGGCGCCGTGCAGGTGAGCGCCACAATCAGGACTGCATACGACAGAGCCACACAGGGCCAACACCCGGCATCATGGTGTGGGGAGCGATCTCCTACACTGACCGTACACCACTGGTGATCGTCGAGGGGACACTGAATAGTGCACGGTACATCCAAACCGTCATCGAACCCATCGTTCTACCATTCCTAGACCGGCAAGGGAACTTGCTGTTCCAACAGGACAATGCACGTCCGCATGTATCCCGTGCCACCCAACGTGCTCTAGAAGGTGTAAGTCAACTACCCTGGCCAGCAAGATCTCCGGATCTGTCCCCCATTGAGCATGTTTGGGACTGGATGAAGCGTCGTCTCACGCGGTCTGCACGTCCAGCACGAACGCTGGTCCAACTGAGGCGCCAGGTGGAAATGGCATGGCAAGCCGTTCCACAGGACTACATCCAGCATCTCTACGATCGTCTCCATTGGAGAATAGCAGCCTACATTGCTGCTAAAGGTGGATATACACTGTACTAGTGCCGACATTGTGCATGCTCTGTTGCCTGTGGTTCTGACAGTGTGATCATGTGATGTATCTGACCCCAGGAATGTGTCAATAAAGTTTCCCCTTCCTGGGACAATGAATTCACGGTGTTCTTATTTCAATTTCCAGGAGTGTATATAATTAAACTGTTTGCAGTAGACTAAAAGAACCTTAGGATCTTGTGTGTCGCAATCAAAGGAGATTGACCTTTCAGCACACAGATGAGTTACGAAATTATGTGAAGAAAATTGATAATTTTCGTTAACTCTGTAGCCCTCTTGATGTTTGGTACATTTCCTTTGAAACATTCAGATTATTCAGACTACTCCACCAGGGAATTCATTCCATTACCGTGTCTTCTCGTTGCAGTATTAAAAAAGTACGGGAGACAGCACTGATTAAAGAGAAGAGGTAAAACTTGAGAGAACCAGAAAACTGTGTCGAATATTTGTAGTAAAACGCAAATTAATCAAACGTTCTTTCGTTCCTCTGACGATACAGGAAGCATTACATTGTTCATTGTTTAATAACAGGTGCGGAAAAACGCAATTTCCGAGTGTAACTGGCACAGTTTAGAGCGTTCCTTTAGATAGCGCGCCAGGCGGGTACAGTACATTTGTAAAATTGTCAGAGCGCCAGTCCGTTTGGAAAGTAATTTATGCGCCTATCCCGGTGCTTTGCAATTCATGAAGTACCGAACGTCACAGAACAAGCGTTTTTTTTCTTTTTTATCACACACTGTTCGCTTGCGCGAAAAATATTGCTTATTCGTTATTGCTTGGTCGTGTAAGGGTGGAAAAAATGATAGTCACAGTAAATCACTCCCTTCTCAAAAAAGGAATGTGTATGCGATGATTATTTTATAACACATATTCTGGATTGTTCCACAATAGTTTTGATACTAGGTAGTATCACATTTATCAGCTACGTATAAATTGTTTGTAAGAGGAATGTGATACTGGACTTTATGACAGAAAGCGAGTGAAATTTCAACCTGTTTGTAAGACAAAAGACATTCGTAATCTGGGTTTCAGGAGGCTCCCGTTGTGAGCTGGACCGCCACGTTCACCTTTCAAACAATTCATATGTAGATAACGATTGTATTAACTAGGCAACACAGCCTGTGACGGCAAAGGATAAAAGAAAAAGATGTCATCTTTTATGAACTGTGTTAATGATTGACTATTTTAGTTTGTAGAGTCTTTTTAATCGTAGTACGCATTGTTAATGAACTTCGGCACTCATCGTGATGTTTATAGACTTGTCTTGGCCGTCTTTTCGTTGGACTGTTCAATATTTAGGGAAAACAATTAATGAATACGGACACCGAGAAACAATAACTTTCTCTCCATCAACACCGTATGGATTATAAACTGAATTTTTTTTCCGTTGCGTGAAAATTAGTCACGCCGCAGCTGTAATCTAGAACGATTATTAAAATGTAAACCTTCAAGATTTCTCAATGTTGTGAATAGGAGACTGTTTCGCCCACCAGGCAAAAAGTTGGTTTTGTTTTTGTATAGTATTTCAAGAGATGCTATAACGGTAATGTTTGTGTCGCTATGAATATTAATGTTAGTCTTACTTACAGCACCCGACGATCATATAAATAATAATGTTGTGCGGAAGGCAAACCAAAGATTGCGATTTATTGGCTGAACACTTAAAAGATGCAACAGGTCTACTAAAGAGAAATCCTGCAATGCGCTTTTCAGTCCTTTGCTAGAATACTGCTGTGCAGCATAGGATCCTTACCAGAATGAAATGATGGAGGACATCGAAAAAGTTCAAAACAGGGCAGCTTGTTTTGTATTATTGTGAAACAGGGGAGAGAGTGTCGCGGATATGAAACGCGAGTTGGAGTGGCAATTATTAAAACAAAGGCGTTTTTCAATCTCCAATGTACTCCTTCGAATGCGCAAATATTTTATTGGCACTCACTTACATAGTGAAAAAGGATCATTGTAATTAAATAAGAGAAATGAGAGGTTGCACGAAAATACAAGCATGCTCATAAATTAAGGATAATTCCAGAAGGTGGTGCCAACAACGTGGCACTACACAAAACTGGCGCTAATAGCATAGGCACATAGGGAGCACACACGACACAGATCTGTAAGTCCAGGGTATTGGTGATAAGTTGAGAAAACCGTCCCAAAACACATGTGCTACAAAACGCGACTGTTTCCTGCGCATGTACCCCGACATCAATATGGGATATGATCACCATGCACACGTACACGGGCCGCACAACGGGTTGGCATACTCTGGATCAGGTGGTCGAGCAGTTGCTGGGGTATAGCCTCCCATTCTCGCACCACTGCCTGTCGGAGCTCCTGAAGTGTCGTTGGGGTTTGAAGACGTGCAGCGATACGTCGACTGAGAGCACCCCAGACGTGCTTGATGGGGTTTAGGTCTGGAGAACGGGTAGGCCACTCCATTCGCCTGATATCTTCTGTTTCATGGTACTCTTCCACGATGGCAGTTCGGTGGGGCCGTGCGTTATCATCCATCAGGAGGAAGGTGAGACCCACTGTACGCCTGAAAAGGCGGACATACTGGTGCAAAATGACGTCCCGATAGACCTGACCTGTTACAGTTCCTCTGTCAAAGACATGTAGGGGTATACGAGAACCAATCATAATCCCACCCCACACCATCAAACCATGACCCCCATATAGGTCCTTTCAAGGACATTAAGGGGTTGGTATCTGGTTCCTGGTTCCCGGCAAATGAAAACCCGGTGAGAATCACTGTTCAGACTATACCTGGACTTGTCCGTGAACATAACCTGGGACCAATGTTCCAATGACCATGTACTGTGTTCTTGACACCAGGCTTTACTGGCTCTCCCGTGACCAGGGGTCAGTGGAATGCACCTTGCAGGTCTCCGGGTGAATAAACCATGTCTGTTCAGTCGTCTGTAGACTGTGTGTCTGGAGACAACTGTTCCAGTGGCTGCGGTAAGGTCCCGAGGAAGGCTACCTGCAGTACTCCGTGACCGTCTGCGGGCACTGATGGTGAGATATCGGTCTTCTTGTGGTGCTGTACACTGTGGACGTCCCGTACTGTAGCGCCTGGACACGTTTACTGTCTGCTGGAATCGTTGCCATAATCATGAGATCACAGTTTCTGGCACACGGAAGGCCCAATCGCCCCAGTATTCTACCCCTCATAACGTCATCATGTCTTCCCTATTGAGAACGTTTGGGGAATTATGGGCAGGGCTCTCCAACCATCTCGGGATTTTGACAACTAACGTGCCAACTGGACAGATTTTGGCACGATATCCATGAGAGCGACGTGAAACAACTGTACCGATCAGTGACAAGCCGAATAACTGCTTGCATAAGAAAGCAGAGATGGACCAATGCGTTATTGATTTGCTGAATTTGTGAAGCTCTTTCTCCTGAATAAATCATCAATTTTTTCTGAAATTGTAATCATTTGTTTGTCCGTACATGTGCCCAGTTCTATCTATTTCCGGCTCATTTGGGTAATTCCTTCGTAGTGCGTCCTTTTTTTTTTGTCTTAGAGTGTATTTAAGAGTTCGTTTTTCCCGCGCGGTATTAGAATGGAACGTAGAGAAGTAGTGTCAAAGTGGTTCGATGAACACACTGTGAACTAGAGAGTAGTAATGTAGACGAAGAAGGAGGCAGTTAATATAACTTAGTAGACGAAATACTGTGCGAAAGTGAAACGTCTACGGGGCTTTGTGCTGAAAAAGGTTTCTATTACAAAACTGCAGTTTCAGCATCGCGTCAGATGCACTGCTGGCAGTTATAATTATAACGCAAATATTCAGAACAAATATAGATTTTTTTTGTTATACGAATACAGTATTTAGGCAGATACGTTATTAAATATAAAGATGATTTGGGGGTATGCAGGGTGTAGAATTCAATAGACGGCTGCTGCCACCTCTTGCAGCAACAATAGCAATCGAGTCTGCCTGATCTTGGATGACAGGTACTAGTACGTTATTCCATACTGCTTCACGTCTAGGCCAGCGTTCATCAATTGCAGTGGCTCCAATCTCTTGGCACACCATGTCAGATGCCTTCAATGGGTGAGACATCTGAAGAATGTATTCCAGGCCAACAGTCGAACACCCTGTGACTGAGGTGGGTCAGAGCAGCACGGGCAGTATGGGGTCTTGTATTGTCATGCTGAAAGCGGGGACATTGGTGATGGGAATCTCAGCAATGTAGAAGAGATATTAGTGTGTACTTAGTGGCCCCTCGCACCATCACACCTCATGCAGGGCCTACCTCGCGATGGCGACTGCAGTCTGGTGACGTTCGTTCTCCTCTGAGCCTCCATAAACACGTAAGTCCTTGGTGGTGCAGGACGCAGGACAGCGACTCGTGTAAAAAGACGCCGTGCTGACTCTCCCGTATCCTCTGTAGGCTCCACCATTGTAGGCGCCCCTGTCTCTGCTGCCGCGTCTACGGAAGCCGTGACACTGGTCGCTGCGCTGACTGCCCGTGGTGTTCCAGACGTCGTCCAATGTCCGTGTGAATGCTGCAGACACGCCCACTGCTTTTCGCAACGTATGTGACGGGACAGTACGACCCTGCAGATATGTACGAACAGTAAGTGCACCCTCTGGGATGCTAGTTGCACGGGGCCGCTTCAGATCCTGCATGACGTTTGAGTATGGCCCTCCTGAAGACATCGAGTACATAATCGCTTGACAGTTATGAGATCCCGAGCAGCATTATCACGGAACGATAAATTACATTCTCTTAATGATTTCAGGGTATATATTTATATATAAGATACTTTTTTACATTGTTTGTGTGGTGTCACCGCCAGACACCACACTTGCTAGGTGGTAGCCTTTAAATCGGCCGCGGTCCATTAGTATACGCCGGACCCGCGTGTCGCCACTGTCAGTGATAGCAGACCGAGCGCCACCACACGGCAGATCTAGAGAGACTTACTAGCACTCGCCCCAGTTGTACAGCCGACTTTGCTAGCGAAGCTTCACTGACAACTACGCTCTCATTTGCCGAGACGATAGTTAGCATAGTCTTCAGCTACATTTGCTACGACCTAGCAAGGCGCCGTATTCAATTGATATTTTTTAGGTGAAGCATGTATCATCAAGAGCGATGTTCTACAATTGTGGATTAAAGTTAAGTATTACATCATCTACGTACTTTATTTGCAATTCTCAATATATTGTCCTGTTCCAGACCTCACGCCAGTCAGCGTGTAATTAAACGCGTGCATTTCGGCCTCCTCTAGAAACACAGTGTTGGCTCTTGAGCCAACACTACAGATTGTAAAAGTTCTGTGTGTTCTCCCCTCGTCACAAAGCACAAATATACTGAAATGCCAAAGAAACTGGTGCACCTGCATAATATCGTGTAGGGCCCCCGCGAGCACGCAGAAGTGCCGCAGCACGACGTGGCATGGACTCGACTAATGTCTGAAGTAGTGCTGGAGGGAACTGATACCACGAACCCTGCAGGGCTGTCCATAAATCCATGAGTACGAGGGAATGGGGATCTCTTTTGAACAGCACGTTGCAAGGCATCCCATATATGCTCGATAATGTTCATGTCTGGGGAGTTTGGTGGCCAGCGGAAGCATTTGTACTCGGAAGAATGTTCCTGGAGCCCCTCTGTTGCAATTCTGGACGTGTGGGATGTTGCATTGTCCTGTTGGAATTGCCCAAGTCCGTCGGAATGAACAATGGAGATGAAAGGATGCAGTGGATCAGACAGGATGCTTACGTGTTACCTGTCAGAGTCGTATCTAGACGTTTCAGGGGTCTTCACTTCACTTTACACGCCCCACACCATTATAGAGCCTCCACCCATGCTGCCATGCAGGGTCCATGGATTCATGAGGTTGTCTCCATACCCGTACACGTCCATCCGCTAGATACAATTTGAAACGAGACTCGTCCGACCAGGTAACATGTTTCCAGTCATCAACAGTCGAATGTCGGTGTTGACGGGTCCATGCGAGGCGCAAAGCTTTGTGTCGCGCAGTTATCAAGGGTACACGAGCGGGCCTTCGGCTCCGAAAGCCCACATCGATGATGTTTCATTGAATGGTTCACACGCTGACACTTCTTGATGGCCCACCACTGAAATCTACAGCAGTTTGCGGATGGGTTGCTTTTCTGTCAAGTTGAACGATTCTCTTCAGTCGTCGTTGGTCCCCTCCTTGCAGGGTCTTTTTCCTGTCGCAGCGATGTCGGAGATTTGATGTTTTACTGGATTCCTGATATTCACGGTACACGCGTGAAATGGTCGTACGAGAAAATCCCCACTTCATCACTATCTCGGAGAGGCTGTATCCCACCGCTCGTGCGTCGACTACAACATCACGTTCAAACTCACTTAAATCTTGGTAACCTGTCATTGTAGCAGCAGTAACTGATCTAACAACTGTGCCAGATACTTATTGTCTTATATAGGCATTGCCGAAAGCAGCGGCATATTCTGCCTGTTACCATATCTCTGTGTTTGAATACGCATGCCTATACCAGTTTCTTTGACGCTTCAGTGTATAATCGGTCGCCCAGTTCTGTCCATACCTGACCCAGCATATTAGGAGTGACAGTAATAACTTCTGCTGTGATGTAGTGTCGAAACTCTTTGTAGCACTGTGAGAGAAGTGAGACATTAACGCTATCCTTGATGTAACTCCACGAGAAAGCATCTCATGGCGTCAAGAGTGGCCATTCGAGTAGCGCTAGTTCAGCAGCCGCAACACGTCCTGTCCACCGACGTGGCCAGCGTCTGTTATTGTAAAAACGTGGAGGGGCACCATCATGGTGAAACGTGAAATCCCTGCTACTAGTTTCAAGTTTTGACATGAGCCACAATTGATGCATGTCGTGAACTGTGATGCCATAGACAGTTACTTCGACAAGGATGGTTCCAAGACTGTCTTGTTGACATTTCACAGGACACGTCAACTTTCTCAGAATCTCGGACGCGTTCAGCCGTTGTGTGTGGATTTCCTGTCCTCCATATGCGTGTATATTGTTTCGGCTGACGTTTCCCAAAAGATGAAAAGTGATTTCGTCGCTGATGTTTAATTTGCTCGCGAAGTTGTCATTCCCAAGAGGTTCTGCGTGTCAATGCAGAACTGCAGATAGCGCAATTTGTCGGCATGGCTTATGGCTTGGAGGAACTGCAAATTTTACAGCTTCCCTCTTAATCACTTACGAAGGATTTCACACGTTGTTGCCTGAGAGATGTTCAGTTCTGCACTAGCTGCATAGCTAGATTTTGTGCGACTTCGCAATACTACAATCCACACAAAGCCCACTTTCTTTTCGAATAGTCTCTGGTGACCGGAACGCTTTGTATCAGAGAAACAACCATCCTCGTTTAATTTCTTGTACCACGTAACTATGCTGGTGTAAACTGGTGGTGTCTTGTGAAACAAGCCACGGACACTCTTTGACCACTCACTACTGATTGGCAATGGGGAATCTTCTCTATCTACTTCGCCGCCATTTTCGGGAAATAACAGTCGGTAGCGTCCCAGTCGGCAGTTTTCCAAACGATCTTTCCGGCTCTGCGTACAAAAGTAACTTTGAGAGTTTGTCTTTGACATACTGTATAACTTGTTGCAGTATGCTAAGCCATTTACCAATACCCATTTTTTGAATTGTTTATCGGACTTTGTAATTACCCTGCATGTGACCTAAAGGGGAAATTAATTGCAGTTACCACAGAGGGCGTATTAGAGGCCGTGTTACGCTTACACGTAACGCAGAAAACCGTTATTGGAAGAACAGAGGTTTAACTGTACACTACAGTGCACTGCAATCCTTCAGAAGTACGCTCCATCCCTGAATGGTATGGAGTGGGGAACTGTACTTCATACGGTGAAAGACGTGCCCTGGCGGCAGGCAGTGTTGTCGGCTTTTAACTGGGAAACACAAAAGCTACCGAAGCTACGTGACTGAGAACAATAGTCGTCTGTAGAGCTGCAACAACAATGAGGCGCTGCCATAGAAACCTACACAAAATCGCATTACGTGATGGGTAGTGAGTGATAGGTACACGAAGTTGCCGCGCCACTTTTAACTGCCCGGGTTCTTTTTTCGTAGTACCACCGTCGGATATCCTCCACCACAAACCATGCGGTGGACTGCGAGTAGGGCTGCTGATATTTTTAAAAATATCTGGAACCCGATTTATCGATATTTAAAATTGTACCATTGTGGCCATCGATGTATCGGAAAAAGTTATCGATATTTTGGTACATAGACTGAAAAGATATCGATGTACTTGCCAAAAAAAAATATCGGTCACGCATTTTAAATATGTGTACTGCCAGGTTTAGAGCTGTATATTTATGTGTTGATTTATTATTGGATATTTTGTACATCATCAAAGTAGCAGCCCGCTTTCCCCCTTAGACCAAGAATTGAAAGGAATACTATGCACGTTCACGCTTGGCGATAACCACTTTGCTAACAATAGTAACTGCAGGTAAGTGGCACAATAATAGGTGTCCGATGGGTCCGTCGACCGGTTTCGTCACATACTGTATCGGATATGTCTGCAACTCTTCATGTCGACTTCCCTGCTTCTTCATTTCTGCAAACGCCAGTTATAGTGTCAAAATTGCGTGGTGAACTTAAACGTTGCAGTTTAACACCGAGCGCCGATTACGTCAGCCTTTCCCCTCACACGTCTCCCCCCACCACAAAGACAAATTTTGATCTTCTGTTCATCAGTTTCAGCAACTGTTTTTGAAGAATGTCGATGTGAAGAATTAGCACACTAGTTGTGTTAAAATTTGTTTTTTAAGGCAACTGGTGTGCTATTTCTTCACACTGGATATCTTTTTATTCCATTCACATCGCCACCTCCCAGTGGAAACGGACTTCTCCTTTGGTCATCTATAGTTGCTTCACAGAGTTAAAGAGAAAGAATGGACGTGATGAAAGCTCAAAATGTAGTAAGACTCCTTCACTCAGTGAAAGGCAAATTGCGTTCTACTACAATTTCAAAAGAACAGTTTCAAATACCTAAATGCGAACAAAATATAAAATAAAAATATCGGCACCTGATATTGCCATTGCAGTATCGATATATCGGTGGAAGAAATGTCCATGTATGTCGATATTTCCTGGAAGAGAATTCTGTGTATCGATATATCGAAATTTTCTCAACGGCACCAATTGCGAGATAGAACACAGATGCAGAACATTCAGGCACAAAATGGTCGGGAACGACATAGGACGAGTAAATTTGACGGCACGCAAAAAACGTCGCGCTCTTGCCGTGTTTGGCGAACGCTGGCGGGTATTTCTTTAAAAATAATGGCCGCGCTGGACGAACACCCTCAGAAATGACATTATATCAGCTGTGATCGTACCCGTTGGTCTAAAGCGACGTTTTTCATATAGTGTTCTCTCAGAGCCTAGTGGCGTTTGGTGTGCGCACACCGCTTGGCAGGACAAACAGACGCGTGTGGATTCAGACAGCGCTGCAGAGCTGAGCTCCGGCTGTCGTCAGCTGCGGCGTCTTGGGGCTTTCACTAAGTCCACTCCGCAGCACGCTACTGGGTCGCGCGAGCCGTGACGCAAATGCTGCGTCCGTTGTGAGAACCAACGGGTCGCGCTTCCCTTCTTGGAGTAAGGGTCGCGTCTAAAGCGGCGTAATTAATGCTGCAGAAAATGTGAAGCACTATATTCCGATTAAAATTAGTTGATAGTTGACGTCTGTCAGTTGCCGCTACTGATGCCACATCTGCTGCCGACTACCACTCGACTATAGGCGACACACAAACACGGCGGGTTACTTCACAAACGACGTTAGCGTTTAATGCTGAGCAATGTTGGAAGCGGGCACTGCGAGACATGACGGATATTGGAGATCCTCTGTCGGCAGCTGATTTTAAGTGACCGATGACAGACGACGCGTTCTGTAGTCCTGAATTTAAGCTTATATCTTAACCTAACCGCAACGTCGTGATGTTCCATTATCCGAGAAAACGGCGACCAACAGGCTGCGGCAGAACTGAAGTCACGATCGCCTTGTTCATGGCGTTTAAGGCTAACCTCTACGAGCAAACTCTAGACACAAAAATTTCATGCGTTTCTTTGCATAGCCATCTTCCGCAGCAAAATTTCGGTTTCAGCGGTGAAAACAAACTGTAATTTGTTTCTTTTACCTGAAACTATCCTCGTACTGGCTACGCAGCTACACAGGCTACCTACCGCGTTACCAACCGATGAGCAGTTCTGGTTGGCACTTGGTTACGAATTATGGGCGACAGAAGATTCCAGACGAAAAAAGAATGATAAGAAAAAAATAAAAGAAAGTAAAAAAGTCAGTACGATGATGAAAACGACAAGCAAAGTACTAGAAACAAAAAAAATTATCTTTAAACCAATTAACTGAATAAAAATGATAATCAAATTATTTTGATTAGATTAGAAAAATAAAATTATGCATTTGATGAGGTTCGAGCCTACTTCCTTCTACACATCAGGTTTATACGTTAACCACCACTATGCTGTGCCATCACATTGCACAAGGTTGGCCGGCCGCGGTGGCCGTGCGGTTCTAGGCGCTCCAGTCCGTAGCCGCGCTGTTGCTACGGTCGCAGGTTCGAATCCTGCCTCGGGCATGGGTGTGTGTGATGTCCTTAGGTTAGTTAGGTTTAAGTAGTTCTAAGTTCTAGGGGAGTGATGACCTCAGCAGTTGAGTCCCATAGTGCTCAGAACCATTTGAACAAGGTTGCATTTATGACTGTACTGACCCACTCTTAGCGATTAACTGCAGCCTACAAAAATTCAGCTTCATGCAATGTGAAGCGAAGCTTATCTCCTTGTGTGTGTGTGTGTGTGTGTGTGTGTGTGTGTGTGTGTGTGTGTGTGTGTGTGTGAGCGCCCTCTTGTTTGGTGCGGTTATTATGTGTGATGAAATACGAAATATAAGGGTCAGACCCAAGATTTGGGATCCAAACACATCAAGAAAGAAAGCCGGACAAGGAATTCGAAATGAACTAATTGTTGTGGCAGCTTGGCAACAGCGAAAGGTTCGGACATGACGTTGAGCGCTCTCATTGGAGGAAACCAGGTAAACGCGTGAAATGTCGACTATCGAGTAATTTTAATCGGAGTGCAGTCGAAACTCTAACACTTACGTTGAGTTAAAATTGTACGTTACGACTCTGTTGCACGAGTCAACAATTCTTGCCTGGAACAAACCTCTTTCAGTGTAGGCCCCAATTTTACGTCAATAGCAGTTGAATAAGATTCTCTTGCCCTAATGGGACTAATAGACTGGAACACTTGGGCGTGTTTGTACAGCAAAACAGGATTCATAGTTATCTATGAAATTAATTATATGACAATAATCAAATTTGAAAAAGAGATACCAGCGTTTCTTAAAGTCGAAACCTCTCTTAATGCATTTTATTGTCGAAATCCTGCATATGTTTCTAAGGGATGTGGTTGATATAACATTCTGTAAATTAATTATTTCCTGCAACAATGACTATTTCAAACAATGTTTATTTGCTTCAAAAAGTAATTTCAAAATTAACCCAAATGTTCTTAAGGCAACTTCAATTTAAAATAACACAATCACGGCATTTAAATTTTAATGACTTCAATTCTATACCTTCTTTCTTTTGTACATATACATAATATTAGACTTTATGAGTGAAAGTTGGATGGTCATGAGAGGCTCAGCATCGAATCCACTACGGTATTCATTTTTTGTCGATACATAGTCAGAGAACGCACAGTCTCCTGCATACACGCAGTTACAAATGGTCATCGTACCACTACGGCTTTTTACGTCAGTTTGGGACCTTGTGAACTGTACCAGAATTCCGCCAGCGGTATTAATTAAAATTCTTCTTCATACCGAGCGAGGTGGCGCAGTGGTTAGCACACTGGACTCGCATTCGGGAGGACGACGGTTCAATCCCGTCTCCAGCCATCCTGATTTAGGTTTTCCGTGATTTCCCTAAATCGTTTCAGGCAAATGCCGGGATGGTTCCTTTGAAAGGGCACGGCCGATTTCCTTGCCAATCCTTCCCTAACCCGAGCTTGCGCTCCATCTCTAATGACCTCGTTGTCGACGGGACGTTAAACACTAACCACCACCACCATCTTCTTCATACAGTGAATCAGATGTCAGTTCATTAAAAGTTTCGTATTCTTCTGTTGACATGGTAGAATATCATGCATTGACAGTATACTATCTGCACAAAAGAGTGCATACACACCTTTATAATGCGCAGACGTTACGAGAGACGGACCTGCCACTGTAAGGAGCTGGGGGAGTTCTGTGTTGTTAGTAGAAAAGCTGTACCATCAGATTATACCAGTTAGGAGAGCTCAGTAACTTTGAATGTCGACTAGTAACTGGATGTCACCTGAGTAACATTTCCATCACGGACGTATCAACCCTTTTACAGCTGACGAAATCGACTGTTGGTAATGTGACCATGAAGTGGAAACACGAAGGAACAAACACAGATAAACGAGGCATTGCGGATGTGGTTGCAAAACAGACAAATGAATCACTCATGATTTACAAAGATCTACCAGGAGTAAGTGTTTCGCGAATGAATTTCTCTCTTTCCAAGCATTAATCGCGACTTGTGGGGTCTGCTGGTTAATCGGATGTGGCATGTTAATTTGAAGGGGTGGCCAGATGCCGTTCCTGTCACCACCCCGTACTCCCTGGGAAGGAAATTGTGTACCCCAGCTGTCTGCATCTAGTGTAATCCATGGAATAATGCGAATATGGTCAGATGTCTGCGACCTGTGTAACTGAGGCGGAACGTTGGGACCAGCCCGTCATTCACCTAGCGGGATATGGAAAACCGCCTAAAAACCACATCAGGCTGCCGGCACACAGGCCCCGTCGTTAATCCGCCGGGTGGATACGATCCGGGGCCGGCGTGCCTACTCGAGTCCAGGAAGCAGCGTGTTAGCGCTTTCGGCTACCCTGGCGTGTTGCTTCGCGAATGAATGTTCCTGGAAAATTAAATCTGTGTGGCAGACCGACGCTAGAACCTCTAATTTCAATCTAGAAGTAAGTTTCAAATTAGTGCCCACTTCGCTACAGAGTGAAAATTCATTCTGAAAAAGGCAGACCACAGAAATGATTTAATTCGTCTAAAACTTCTTAAATTCTTTAGACATTATCTGCTTTGGAATCCAGAGATAAGTAAACAAGTAGTTTTTTCTTTCTTTGCGCTGAGTGAACTCATTAGCTGTTGCTGTTGCTGTCTCCTTTCCCTGGCCTTCAAAGAGTAGGTTTTTTTTGTTTTTTTTTTTTTTTGTTTTTTTTTGGGGCAGTGTCAGTAGCTGACGGCGGCCGAATACCTCTACTGTCGCCACCCCTTCCACTGGCCTTTTACTGCGTTATTGAGACTCATTATAGTATATGCTTCCTATTGCTTAAAGTAACAATGTAGCATACATTGTAACTTTCATCAAAATCTTTGTAAAAACAAAAAACCTTTTTATTGTATCGATTCCCTTCCTTCCCTTCGATGGAAAGTCGCTTAATTACTACAAATCCGCGACCGCGACCAAGCATACCAGCTATAAAGGGTGGTTCCGTGCTGATGTTACAAACTTTTAGGGACGATAGAGAAATGAAAATGAGGCAGGATTCGAACCTGCGACCGTAGGGGTCGCGCGGTTCCAGACTGTAGCGCCTAGAACCGCTCGGCCACCCCGGCCGGCCCAGGGATTGTCACGAAAACATTCCCCAGACCAGAACACTCCCTTCTCCGCCGTGGACCCTTCCGCCGTCTGTTGTAGGGTGTTTTCTTTCAGTCCGATGGAGCATAAAACGTGATTCATATGGAAAGGCCACTCGTTAGACGCTCAGCTGCGATATTGGCGTGCAAATTCCAGCCTTCGTCGTTGGTGAACAGCAGTCAGAAAGTGTCCACGGAGTAGGTGTCTTCTACGGGGGCCCGTATACACCAACTTCCGCTGAGAGGTCGTTGAGGAGTCACTGTTGGTAGCCCCTTGGTTCATCTGGGTGGTGAGTTGCTCAACCGTTGAACGTCTATTCGCCCGTACACGTCTCCGCAGTCGTCGTTCACTCGTGTCGTCAATGGCCCGTGGTGCACCACAGTTGCTTCGACGCCTGTTTTGGACAGCGCCATTTTGCCTTTCCCCCTCCTTGTAGTTGATTCGTTGCTTTACGTCAATTTGTTTTATTGTATACTTTTATCACGGCGGGACGCGGACAGTTTACAAAATTAGCCATTTCGGAAATGCTTCCACCCTTCGCCCTATAGCCAATGATCATGCCTTTTTGGGGGTTAGATAAATCGCTGCATTTCCGCATTACGACAACTACTGCACTGTTTTCCGCGTCCCACGACGCGCTTATGTAGCCTCCACTGCTAGTGCTGCCATCTGTCGTCTGTGAGTGGCTACTGCACGTTCAGGTCAAACATAGGCGGTTATGACGTTAATGTGAATGGACGGTATATTTGTAAACAATTGCCTTTGTGAACTGATTGTACGTTTCCGGTGGCCTACTAGTGAACCGAAATATGTCATTTGCATTACCTACGACTGAACGTATGACACCATTACTTTCCATAGCCCCACAAACTGTTTCGCTTAGGTTTTTTATGAGCTGACTGATTCCAGTCGTGACTCCTTGATCTTGCAGTCATGGGATAGTACGTTTTTGCTATTTCGGAAGAGCACAGTTTTACATTTCTGAACATATAAAAAGTTTGCCAGACCTTGCATCACTTTGAACTGTTGTCAAGATCTGACTGGTTATTTGTACAACTCTTTTCCAGGTAGTGTTACAAATAACTGCATCATCTGCAAAAAAAAGTCTGAGGTTGCTGCTACTATTGTCTGCCGTATCGTTGATGAACAACATGAACAGCAGGGCGGCCAACACATATATATGGGGCACGCTTGACCCTACGTCTGCGTCCGTAGACGATTCTCCATCCGAGATAACTTGCTGTGCCTTCCCTACTAAGAATTATTCAACCCAGCCACAGATTTCGCTTCATAGTCCCTCATGATTCTGCTTTTATTAATAAGTGTCGATGTGGTACTGAATAAAATGCTTTTCGGAAGTTAGGGAAGTTGCATTACTAGTATGCCTCTCCCCCTTCGATATAGCTTTTTCGTTGCTCTACGTCTTTTTTTTTATTGTCATCGTAAACGACCCATTTTTCGTACCTTTGTTGTTGTTGTGGTCTTCAGTGCAAAAACTGATTGATGCTGCTCTCCATGCTATTCTATCCTGTGCAAGCATCTTCATCTCGGAGTAATTACTGAAACCTACATTCCTCTGAATCTGCTTACTATATACGTCGCTAGGTCTTCCTCTACGATTTCTACCTCCATGCTTCCCTCCAGTACTAAACTGGTGATCCCTTGATGCCTCAGAATGAGACCAGCTAACAGATCCCTTCTTCTAGTCAGGTTGTACCAGAAATTTCTCTTCTCCCCAATTCTTTTCAGTATCTCCTCATTAGTTACGTGATCTACCCATCTAACCTTCAGCATTCTTCTGTATCACTACATTTTAAAACCTTATGTTCTCTTCTTCTCTAAACTGTTTATCGCCCATGTTTTACTTCCACTAATGGCTACTTTCCATGCAAATACTTTCAGAAATGACCTCGTGACGCTTAAATCGATACTCCATGTTAACAATTTTCTCATCGACTATAGATTTGTTAAAATTGTACCATAAACACCTTAAATCGTTCGTTTTCTTACGTTTCTGCAGCGAATGGTAGACGAATACACGATTGGTCCTTTTGACGCCTGCCGACGTTTGCTCTATTGATACGTTTAAGCGAAAAACATCACTTTGCAACCTTAAATGTTTATTTGAACTTGTGTTAGATACATGTACTGCTACAGCGGTATTTCTTGGCAAGAGTTCAACGATTTTTTAAATCTTCTCTACGATCCTGCCTTCGAAAATGTTTTTTAATAAAATATCATTTGTAATTAAGTGTCCAATGAGATATGTTTTGCATTGACCTGTAACTTTCACAAGTTCTTTCTTCTCTCATACTCGTATTTCTGGTAGAACCATCTCATTCATTTTTCTGTCGCTCCAGCAAGGTCTTATAATTCTCCTCCAGAAGCAAGTCTCCGCAGGTTCGAGGCGAGCTTCTTTCTGCTTTGCTGACGTCCAGGTTTCGCATGCGTGTGTCAGGAGGTCCCATACAACCGTCTTTTCTTAATGTGGAAGCTGATATGCTTGTTGAGGAGAAGGTTCTTCTTATTTTGGCAGATGCTATTCTCTCCTTGATTTCTTTGAGACGTCTTTTGTTCTCCTTTACATTGCTACCGTGATAACGAAATTTGGCTACTTGCTGGAGTTGCTTATTGTCTATTCTTCTGTCAGCCTTACTTTCGCCTCCTTTCTTGTCAGTATGCAAGACTTTTGTCTTCTTGGTATTTATTTTTAGTTTTAGTCTTGTTTTCTCGTGAAATAAGAAAAATGGTTCAAATGGCACTGAGCTCTACGCGAGTTAACTTCTGAGGTCATCAGTCGCCTAGAACTTAGAACTAATTAAACCTAACTAACCTAAGGACATCACACACATCCATGCCCGAGGCAGGATTCGTACCTGCGATCGTAGCGGTCGCTCGGCTCCAGACTGTAGCGCCTAGAACCGCACGGCCACTTCGGCCGGCTGTGAAATAAGAACCTAAGGATTTTATTTTGTTCCTTCTCTGGGATTTACTCTAGCAATGTCATCGGCAAATCTGATGCAGAGAATGCGAGTTTTTATTCCAGTCATCTTTTCTTTCGTTTTGTTAGTGCCTGCTCGATGAACATTTTAAATAAGTAAGGTGGCACCCCTGTCTCATCCCCTTCTCATTTTAGCTTTTTTCTTGCTGTCCTCGATATCCAGTTCAGTACTTCGACTTTCAAAACTCTTTTCCGTCAAGTCGTACTTTGCCATTTCTTTAAATAATAACTTCAATCACACATATGAAATGCCTTTTGTACATAAATCCAGAATTTAACGTAGTGGCAATATTGCTTCCCTTGTTCTTTTTGCTGCTCTGAAGCAAATTGGCCGAGCTTCAGCCTAACTGAAATACCCTACCGTTTTCGCTTAATGATTTGTAAACGAAAAAAGAAGGCTCGAGTGCAATATTTACCTCGTGTTTTTACAACGTTGAAAAACACAGTGGATCGATGTTAGCCTGAGGTTCTTTAGCGGCTGCTCCACTTTGGCCCTCCCTCCTCCACGCAAACTAAGCTGCGTGTCGTGTGAGATCTGCGCCTCTAGGAGGCTCAAGTGGCGCTCGCTAGTGGATCCCGGTGTCATCTGGCTTTTTGTGCCGGCGCTTTGAGCTGAGCCGAGATATAGCCACTTGCCGTGCGCAAGCGCCCCACGCCAGCCTTTGTACCGGCGCTCAGCTGACAGTGAAGGATTTGCCGCGCAGGTGGCGGTGGCGCGTCACGCCCACGATTCGCCACCTCCGCCCTCGTGCGTGAAGATCCAGTCCACCCCCACCCCCGACCTGCCCCTTGCCGCGCAGCTTCCGGTCGCTAACGACCCGGCCGTAGCCGGCGGCTCGACTCTCACCCCAGCAGGCGCCCCCCTCTCTCACACCGCGACAGTCGCCATTAATTCCGTTTCATTCTTTGTTTTTTGTTTCCAAAATTAAAGAACAAAAGAGAAGCGCTGGACGTAGGTTCTCCGGAGGGTGAGGTCAGGAGACGATAGACGACGCGGGCTCCTTTGTTTCTGCTGGAGCGCCGCCAGGTGAGGCAATTTGGCCGCCTGCGGACTCCTCTCCAGACCTGCGCCACCGACAACTCCCGCCGCCACTGCCAGGCGCCCGGCTGTGCACGGCTCTGCTGCTAAAGCGCACCCCCCCCCCCCCCCCTATACGCTCAATAATACTGCGCAATATTTCATGTTGCACAATAATGTTGAACGTCTGTGGATGAGATTGAGAGGCTGCGCAGTAATATTGAGGACATCAAAACTATTGAAATATTTTGCCGTCTGTGGGCAGTATTGACAATATCCTTGACAATCTCTCACGTGCTGCACAGACCAACGAGGTCTGTGAAGAAGCAGGTTAGTTTACATTATGTTTCTTGTTACTTAATGGAAAATGAGTTCAAAGCAAGACGAAAGACCATTATTATGACAGTGCAACGAAATTTACGAGCGGCATTCAATAACTAACTCATTTTCTGTCTCAAAACAGATGTCCGCCTGCTTAGCTGAGTGGAAAATCAACGCCGGTAAGTGCACCTTTGTCAACATTCAAGGATTCGACGCCGTTATTATACCTTGGGCGAAGCGTATCGAAACCCACACCACTCTGGGGATGATTATCGACAGATGCCCGCTAAAAATGAATGCAAAAAATTGGAAGCAGGTCACCAATAAAATGCAAGGTGCCATCTATGAAAACAATTGGCGGTCCGTTAACATTTTCCAACGCATACGACTCCTCAGCAGTTATATATTCAGTAAAGCGTACTATATGGCCCAACTATTTCCAGTCCCCAACATGCAGGCCAATCACGTGATGAAACTCTCTAATAGATTTATCTGGCAAGGGCATCTGTTCAAAGTGAAATACACCACGCTGACGTCTTCCAGACAGGCCGGCGGACTAAATATGCCTGACATTAACCGAAAGTGTACTACGTTATATATTAAACGAATCACCCATTTGTTGGACAAGGAACCTATCAGCGTAACCAGTTGGCTCTTCCGAACCTTACAACCCACCGATATGCATCCACCAATTGATGTAGGTAAAATACATTACAAACTACGACATGTCAAGCAGTTTTTTCTTGAAGTAAACTATATTGATGGACATTATTTCACGCAGGATTTACCGACGACGCACCTGTTCTTAAAAAGATGGACATCTCCAATAGTCCGGAATCCCATTGAACTTAAATACCCGAGTGTTCATTGGAAGGCAGTTTGGGACAACATAAGTTTAACTGTCCACACTGCTGAAGTGGCGTCCACATGGTATAAAGTGGTAAACGATGTTATACCCACTAATGAAAGGTTGCATAGAATCGGTTTAAGTGACAGTGATAAATGCGTCCGCTGTGGTCTGGTCGACACCTTACGCCATCGCTTCACTTGTGGCGGTCATCTCATTAACTGCAAATGGGTGCAGCAGAGGCTGGGCCTGATTACCCGCAGCAGCCGAGTTAGCCACTGCACCGACATCCTGCTCTGGCCGGACGCGAAACACTTTCCCGCTACCAAGAACAACACCGTGATGTGGATGTTAGGACAGTTTGTGACATATATCATCATCCACAATAGTGAAGATAATCTCATTAGTTTCGAGGCTTACATGAGAACGGCACGCTGGAAGATGAAACGTTACCCAAATTTCAGGAAGATGTTTGCTAACATGTTAGACATAATTTTTGAAAAACAAGGCGTAGGGTAATTCTCGATGCTGGTAAGGACACAAATCACATGCAAGACAAATGTAGCGAACAAAATACACAACGAATAAGGGGTTATACCAGTTCCTAGGACTACTCCCGACTTCTCAATGGTCTTATTAACTTCATTATGACGTTTTCATTAATTTATGTTCCTGTGCATCTTTTGTTATCCGTTTGTGTGCTCCAAATGACTTTGAGTTTGGACGGTTATGAATCAAATGACAGAACTGTCATTCCAGTTAAGACAATCAATTATATATATGTTTGCGTTTCGGTTCTATGTCTCTGTCTGGACTGAAGAGGCTATTGTCAGCTTACTATTTATGTTCTATTTTGTAAGCTTACAAATGGCACTATATTGAAATGTGTTCTTCAGTCTATTGTAGGATACAATTCGTGTTGAATCAGTTACAGCACTTCAATATTTTGTTTTTGTGCTTATCTACATATATGGCGGTTTTAATAAAGGAAAAGAAAGGTAAAAAAAAGTGGTAACGTGCTTGCCTACCATCTAGCGGGCCCGGGTTCGGGGTTCCCGACCAGGTGGGAAATTTTCTCCGCCCTTGAACTGGGTGTTGGGTTGTCATCATCATCATCATCTCATCACCACGGACGCACAAGTTGCCCAATGTGGCGTCACCTTACATGAGACTTACACCCGGCGGCCGAACTTCAACGGACGGGGCCTCCCGGCCAACAATGCCACACTCATCTCATCTCTTTTTTTTTTTGTTATAGCGGGTGGTTTTATTGAGGGTTCCAATACAGCATATTATCACCGACTCTTTTCGCTACAAAATCATATGTTTTAACACGATCTCCGTTATGAGATTTTCACTCTGCAGCGGAGTGTGCGCTGATATGAAACTTCCTGGCAGATTAAAACTGTGTGCCGGATCGAGACTCGAACTCGGGACCTCTGCCTTTCGCGGGAAAGTGCTCTACCATCTGAACTACCCAAGCACGACTCACGACCCGTTCTCATAGCTTCAATTCTGCCAATACCTCGTCTCCTACCTTCCTAACTTCACAGAAGCTCTTCTGCGAAACTTGCAGAACTAACACCCCTGGAAGAAAGGATACTGCGGAAACATTGCTTAGCCACAGCCTGCGGGATGTTTCCAGAATGAGATTTTCACTCTGCAGGAGAGTGTGCGCTGATATGAAACTTCCTGGCAGATTAAAACTGTGCGCCGGATCGAGACTCGAACTCGGGACCTTTGTCTTTCGTGGGCAAGTGCTCTACTATTTGAGCTACCCAAGCACGACTCACGACCCGTCCTCACAGAATTGAAGCTGAAGTTTTGTGAGCATCTTTCTGGTGCGCAGACATGTGTGAGGCCTTGCGTTGACATGGAGAAATTCGCATGTATTTTTGTGGAGGTGAACGCACTGCAGGAGTTTCAGGTGTGTGCGGCCGGCCGGCCTGCGGGTGATCGGCTAGGCTTGCCCGACGCTGTTGCGATGATGACAGACGCCTCGTCCATCGACTCACCGTGCTTTTGTTTTCTGATACGTCTCCGTAGACATTCTGGAAGCGCCTATAAATACCTGCAAAGCTCTGGTTTTCCGTCAAAACAAACACAATTAGAGCTCTCTCCTTGGAACGCGCCTACGTTCAAATGGTTCAAATAGCTCTAAGCACTATGGGACTAGACTTAGAACTGCGTAAACATAACTAACCTAAGGATATCACACACATCCGTGCCCGAGTCAGGATTGGAACCTGCGACCGTAGCAGCCGCGTGGTCCCGGACTGAAGTGCCTAGAGCCGCTCGGTCACAGCGGCCGGCCGCGCCTCCGTTACAGGCGCGATTTTGAAGGTTATGTTTAGCGCCGGCACCTATCGGAAATGCATGAAAGTTTAAGGGTCCCAGCGGCAATATTCCGTGATGTTCCACAACAAATTCTGCATTTTTTCATCCGAAACTAGTCGATAAAAAGATGTGTTGCTCTACTTATCGTATAAATCATTGCTGGTATCGTTGGGTGTTCGGAGAAGGTGAGTGCAAAAACAGAAGTGTTAAGAATGATGAATCGTATGACTTGTTGTTTAGAAAATAAAGGGAACGGCAAAAAAGGAAGATACTCGTATTTTTAAAAAATTAATTAGTGCAAAGTTATGAATAAAAGTGTACATAGATTTTATCTGTGTCTATTCATTAGTTACCTGAATATAATCCTTTAATGCAAGCATTATTGCATGACACGTTTCCACAGCTCTGTTTCAAATACTGTAAAGTGACACTGGACTTATTAAATTCAAGTTTTCGAAAAAAGCGCCAGTAGCAAGGTATCGTAGCGTAATAGACTTGGTGAAACTGTATCTCTCATTGCATTATTTCATTTTTAATGAGGGGTAATGGACGACCACAGAAATTTACTCGGAGAGGGGCTTGCGATGTATGTGGACACCAGTGTATGGGGAGAACCATTTCCAGTCATGTATAAAACGTTGGACCATCATCACACAAATAATTAAGATAACATTTTTGTTCTCGTTCAGCCACAGTTGTCTCCACGTGTTTTCCTCAGTGATCTTTGACGCTCCTCGAATCAATTGTACATCACCTTTTTTCTGATTGGAACAAAGCAATTATCACAGTAGCAGTGTTTTTGTCGTCCAACATCCAGGACCGCAATGTTATTGCTCAATATTGTGTTGGGTTGGGATGTTTGGGAGAGGAGACCAAACAGCGAGGTCATCAGTCTCATCGGTTTAGGGTAGGACGGGGAAGGAAGTCGGCCGTGCCCTTTCAAAGGAACCATCCCGGTATTTGCCTGGAGCGATTTAGGGAAGTCACGGAAAACCTAAATCAGGATGGCCGGACGCGGGATTGAACCGTCGTCTTCCCGAATGCGAGTCTAGTGTGCTAGCCACTGCGCCACCTCGCTCGGCCGAGCAATATTATTGACACCATAATTGACAATGTTAGGGAGCAGTCTGAAGAGAATGTCCATAATACTTAACAGATTTAATATGCAATATTATTTACCGTTTAGGGGCCGCTTAAATCTATACATCAGAAGCCTCTTAAAGCCGTCCTTACACAAGAGGCGTTCCCTATCGTTAACCACGGCAGACGTGTTTTACACCGTGGTTCGTATACGCTTCGAAAAGAGCTGGCGTATCACAAGGAACGTGCTTCTCCCTCTGATTTGCGAGCGCAGCGCTCTTCAGCGCCAATTGTCTGCTGTATGTGGCTCGCAAATTACACGGCTTTTTTACGAAAATGGAAGGGCGTAAAATTCTATTACAACGCACATTTCCTCCATTGTCCATAAACTAGCCACCTTGTTCTGTCCGTAGAATACGTAAGTAAAAACTTCAGTTCCGTGAACTCATTATAAGGCAAAAAGGGAATTGCCACGTCAGGTCAGTAAGGATATCAGCTTAAAAACGTTCGAATGCAAATAGCGCGACGTGTAAGGAGGGGCAGTTAAATGAAAACGTGACAGATGGAGAAAAGTAAGTAAACTGTTTATTATTTCAAGTAATCGTCATAAATGTTAATACATTTATCGCACTATGAGACAAGACGGTCAATGCGTTCATAGAAAAATGTTTGCGGTTGCGTACTGATTGTACCCAAGCGTGCAACTCTTCGCTCTAAACAAGAATAGGGAAACCGCATGGGGACAGATCGGAACTGTATGGAAGATGTCTAAGAGCTTCCCAGCGAAACTCGTGCAGAGTAGTCGAAACAACAGGCACGCCGGCTTTGGGAAAGTCATGATGACCTTTTTCTTTGACTGCAGGGGCCCGCTGATCATTGACTTCCCGCAACACGGCACCACAGTTGACGCACCGTAAAGTGCAAACGCTCTGGAATGTTGACAGACGGCATCTTGAAGGATAATGCCCGCCCAACTTGTTGTCAAGATGTTTAGACTACGCCGCAGAAGTTGGATAGGTTTGGCGTGCTCACTTCCTGAGACTTCTTCTTATGAACCAGTCTGGCATCTGCCTTTCCTTACAAGGGAACCTCCCCATCGCACCCCCCTCAGATTTAGTTATAAGTTGGCACAGTGGATAGGCCTTGAAAAACTGAACACAGATCAATCGAGAAAACGGGAAGACGTTCTGTGGAACTATGAAAAAAATAAGCAAAATATACGAACTGAGTAGTCCATACGCAAGATAGGCAACATCAAGGATAGTGCGAGCTCAGGAGCGCCGTGGTCCCGTGGTTAGCGTGAGCAGCTGCGAACTAGAGGTCCGTGGTTCAAGTCTTCCCTCGAGTGAAAAGTTTACTTTCTTTATTTTCGCAAAGTTATGATCTGTCCGTTCGTTCATTGACGTCTCTGTTCACTGTAATAAGTTTAGTGTCTGTGCTTTGCGACCGCACCTCAAAACCGAGCGATTAGTAGACGAAAGGACGTGCCTCTCCAATGGGAACCGAAAACATTTGATCGCAAGGTCATAGGTCAACCGATTCCTCCACAGGAAAACACGTCTGATATATTGCATACGACGCTGGTGACGGCATGTGCGTCACATGACAGGAATATGTTGTCGACCCACCTAACGTGTACACTTGGCGATTGGGTAAAAAGATTCTTATACCTTGCCCGATTTAGATTTTCTTGTGGATGTGATAATCACTCCCAAAAAGTGACGAAAACATAAGAGTTTGTCACATAAACTGCAACAAATGAATGCAACAGTTTCATAGTCGCACAGTTTTCCCTGTGCTCTGTGAAACATATGTTTTTAACGTGTGTAGACCGTCAAATCCTGCATATGTCCAAGCAAATCTGAACATGTCCTGGAATTTTGGAGAGCGAAGTTGATTATGTGTGAATGGCTGAACTCTGGTAATTGAAACACGACCACGTAAACAATACTGCTCTGTGTACCTGTGCAGCTTCGCAAAATCATAGAATGTTTTCACAAAGTTACCTCGCATCGGACGGACGGACGGACAGAAAATAATTGTCTGAAAATAAAAAATTAAACTTTTCACTTGAGAGAAGACTTGAATCAAGTATTTCTCGTTCCGCAGCTGCTCACGCTAACCACGGGACCACGGCGCTCCTGAGCTAATATCATCCTTGATGTTGCCTACCTTGCGCATCGACTACTCAGTTTGTATATTTTGCTTATTTTTTTCATAGTTCCACACAACTTCTTCCAGTTTTCTCGATTGATCAGTGTTCTGTTTTTCAAGGCCTATCCATTGTGCCAACTTATAACTAAATCTGAGAGGGGTGCGATGGGGAGGTTACCTTGTCAGATATGCTGTGTATTGTCCTCTCACTTTAAATTGCTCCTTACGCATACTCACAGATGTTTGACGGATAAGATTGTTTTCCTGTGATTGTCCGACAATCATGTAATCAAACTATAACTAATCTTTGAAGCTATCGACACATTTTTTGTATTTCAGTCCATACAGTAAGCATCCATCTACTACAAACCTTCGTGCTTTTCGTTAACATTTTCTACCGTTGCAATTTCTCTGTGCACAATAGAGCTATCCGCGAACATACAAACTCCTGGAGCTTTTGCTTTACCCATTTGGCCATTTATATTCAGGATGTTTAAAAAATAATTTACAAACTTTGGGGTCAGGTTTATTACACCAAAAGTAGAACAAAGTCCATATTGACATATGTCGAAAGTTTACAATTTGCGTGACTGCTGCTTGTCAACACATAAACTCGTAATAAATGCTCTAAATGTACTCCTTTGCCGGCCGCTGTGGCCGGAACTGCGCTGCTGCTACGGTCGCAGGTTCGAATCCTGTCTCGGGCATGGATGTGTGTGATGTCCTTCCGTTAGTTAGGCTTAAGTCGTTCTTAGTCTAGGGGACTGATGAACTGAGATGTTAAGTCCCATAGTGCTTAGAGCCATTTGAACCATTTTTTGTACTACTCTTGCTTCTAACATCCATCCACTCGTCGATTCATGGACTGTGGCACCCTCTTAAATATCCCTGACGGTTTCGAATTTTTTTGCAGGCATCCATGACACATCGATGAAGAGTTTCCGCATCCGGGTAGTATGCTGCAAAGATCATTTGTCTAAGGTAGCCACAGACATAATAATTCATAGCTTCGAGGTCAGGGGAATGTGCAGCCCGCGATTCTGATCTTCGTCTAGCTATCCATTTGTCATAAAAGTTGGCAAGTTCTTGCAGAATGTAAGTACTTGTGATGGAGAGCACTCTCCGTAAAGGAGAAGCGCTGAGTTGTGGATAGGCACACACAAAATAAAGGAAACTTGCTAGCTTTCGGAGTTATCCGTTTACGAGCTGGAGTAAAAATACACACAGAAAACATAGACACATACGCATAGACTCGCCTTTGCCTCTACATGATACCAGAACGGAAATTGCATCGTAAAAATTGTGGTTAAGTACTCGTCACTTTTCTTTGGCAGTATAAAGGGTATTTTTGAAAGAATATGTTTTCCACTGCGAGTTATAACAGGACTGACATTCCAGGTGTAGATCATTGAGTTCACGAAGAAGGCATCAGAGAATTTGTTTTTCCCGCTAACATATGTATCAAAGTCCGTGTCAAAGAAATTGGTAGATGTTGCAATGATAATAAACATGTGACACAGAGAAAATAATCAGTCGTTAACGTGAATGAAGTATATCATTTTCAACCGAAGTGATTGGTAGATCATTTCGTACCCTATACTGCAGGTCGGTAAAGCGAACAGGACGAACAAGGAAGTGCGAAATGGTCAGGTAGTCGCAAATTTGAACGTCGTAATCGTTCGTTTTTGTCCAGGTATTAACCGTTCCGTTTCATCTGCTACTTCTAAAGATCTATGGAGGCCGGATATTTTGTGCTCGAAAATGGCGTCTCCTATTCGGAATTTCCAAAGGACTTGCTAGATCAGCCATCTGAGATACGACGTCGGTATTTCATTCGGATCTGTAATAAATTAGCAGCGCCGGGGGTTTCTATATAACGAAGGGAGTTTCGAAAAAAGTGGACAGCCCGCTGGCCGATATTTCAAGTCCGCGCCGAATGTAAGACGGGAGCGCAACGGCTTTGCTGCAGGGTTTCGGGTTTCGGGTTTCGGGTTGAGACCCGCTCGGCCGTTTTTGCAGTGCGTGCCCAGCCGGCGCCAGGCGGGACTTTAGCACCCGACCCGCAAAAACGGCTTCGGCCCTTTTAATTGCGGCGCGTAATTAATCAGCTCCGCTCCGCCAGTTAATGCAGATCCGCCGACTACAAAGTTCCGACGCCGGTGCCGTTTTTGTGTCTCGCGCTTCGCAGTTTGAAGGCGATTCATTATGCAGAAACGAAAGCGCGCCCATGATTTATCGACACTGCCGTCTCGGGCGCGTGTTCTATTTAGGTCATGTATACGCAGTTTCAATTTGAACCGAGAGAAGATTCTTTAAATCCTTTCAAATTGCTGTTATTACACACACTTCATTTTATCTCCAGTTGATATGTAGATATTTTACTGATTTTATCTTCAGCAACTATTTCAAATTCACCCCTCACTTGGCGCATTGTACCTTCGCGTCGCTTTTTCTCTCTACTGTACAGATTACCTGAGATGCGTGATAATTACGTTACTGATATGCTTTGCATTTCACACAGTTCTGTGACTGGAAACCTCACCACCTATTATGAGCGAAGGAGCGTTAGTCAAGTTCTCCCAACCGTTCGGAGTGATGTCAAGAGGGACCTTTTCCGTTTCTTATGTCAGTTTCTTTTTAATTTTCAGTTAGCCACATGCACAGTATGCGACCAAAAGTTACCGGGTACCTGTCAGTGGACATTAGTACAGGATGTGTCCATTCTTCAACTTTATGACGGCTTGAACACTAGTGATGACACTTTCAGTGAGGTGTCTGAATGTCAGTGGAGAAGAGGCATTCCATTCTTTCTCAAGAGTCGAAACCAGAGAAGATTGTGACGTTGGAGACCGGGGTCTGGACCGAAGTCGACATTCTAACTCCTGCCAAAGGTGTTCCATTAGGATGAGGTTGAATGTCCGGGCAGGAACGTTATGGTCCTCAAAACGGAGCATCACACAAATCGTTTTATGACAGGTTGCACTGCCATCCTAATATAATCATCGTCTCGGAACTGTTCTTTTACAGTAAGCAATACACAGTGCAGTGAAATATGTTCATATCGTTCCGTATTTAGTGTTTTCTTAAGTGCAGCAAGGGTTCACACTCTCACCACGGAAAACACCTCCATACCCTAACACCACCTCCTGTGTATTTCGCTGTTGCTTCTACACATGGTTGCAGGTAACATTCTCCAGGCATTCACCAAACCCAAACCTTTCCCGCGGATTGTCGTACGCTATAGCGCGATTCATCGCGCCAAGTCTCTTGTTTCCAGGCAACCACTGTCTTGTGATGTCGCTTTACACGTCCTGAAAGGTCTGTTAGAATTAACTACAGAAAAAAAATATGTGACTTGTAAGGAGCTGCTCGAGTATTCTTGCCGGCCGGTGTGGCCGAGTTGTTCTAGGCGCTTCAGTCTGGAACCGCGCGACCGCTACGGTCGCAGGTTCGAATCCTGCCTCGGGCTTGGATGTGTGTGGTATCCTTAGGTTAGTTATGTTTAAGTAGTTCTAAGTTCTAGGGGACTGATGACCTCAAATGTTGAGTCCCGTAGTGCTCAGAGCCATTTGAACAATTTTTGAACTCTTCTTCTTCTTAATTCCCTACGCACGTTCATTATTCTAGGTGTGCTGCTGACAGCACTTTGAAACTCACGAGTGATTCCTTCCGCCGATATCAAGCGATATTGTTACAAGCACCCTCCTTTGTGTTCGACGGCGCCTGTCCTACGGGGAATCTGCTTGGTCTTATTTAACTGTGGTTGTTCCGTCGGGTTTCCACTTCACAATCACATCGCGGACAGTCGAACTGCGGAGCTTTAGAAGGGCTGCGATGTCCCAGATGGATTTGTTACTTAAGTATCATCCAATGACTAGTCCACATTCGCAGTCACTGAGGTCTCCTGAGCGACCCATTCTGCTGTTCCTGCTTCTCTACTGACAATGCTGCTGCTGCTGCCTGACAGGGACAGATGAGCACCTGTGGGTCGGTGGAGTCTCAGCCGGAAGGCAATTCCTCGAAACTGACGGTGCGTGTGAGTTGTCCTTACTTCTTGTTTTATGTCCTATCAGTCTGCTGGGACGGTGTTCTGGACGTGCTGGCAAATTATTGGTCGTGAAGCAGGTGGGATCTTCTGGTCGCGTTAAGACGCTGTACCCGGTGGCCTAGTGTTCGAAGGAGCGGATTTTCGGACCGCGCGTTCTTCTCGTAAAAGAGCCGTGCAGCCTGACGAAACCTGTCTCGAACAGTTGGGATGTTGGAGACGCGGTTAAGGTCGTCCGACGGGAAGTCCCGAGGGAGGTGCAATGCCAGACGTAGGGTCCGGTTCTGAAGTCGCTGGAGTCGGTCGACGTGGGTCGCTGCAGCATTTTCCCAAAACACAGCGGCGTAGTCGATGAGCGGGCGAATGAGTGTAAGATAAAGTGCACCGCCCAGTTCTGGTGGGAGCGCAGGTGTCGGATTTAGGAAGGGGTAGAGTTGAGTCATTCTACCCCGGACCTTTTTGACGATGTCGTCGATATGTTGTCTCCATGTGAGCCCTCTATCCCGCGTCACACCCAGGTACTTGGCTGTATTGCCCCAAGGTACGGCTGCTCCCCTGATGGTGATCTGCGGTAGGTCGGCTGGGATATGCTTCTTGGTGATGAGGAGGGCTTGCGCCTTGGCCCCATTGAAGCTGAGGCGCCACCTCCTGGCCCACTGACTGAGTGTGTCAGCTGCTGCCTGCATGCGTCGTTGGAGCAGAGCTGTATTCATGCTTCGTCTGTACATCGCCGTATCATCCGCGTAGAGGCCGAGGTGGACCCTGTCCACTCGCGGCATGTCTGCGGTATACAGGATGTACAGTATGGGGCCGAGGACGGAGCCTTGTGGAACTCCAGCCCTGACCCGGCGGCGCGTCGACAGGTCCTCCGTGCGTACATGAAAGCTTTTGTCGGCGAGGTAAGATTTTAAGAGACGGACATGTGGCAGGGGCACACCGAGGTCCAGGAGCTTGAAGAGAAGCCCCTCATGCCATACAGAATCGAACGCCCGTGAGACATCCAGGAAGATGGCCCCGAAATACTCCCGACGTTCGATGGCATCAAGGGCCTCTTCAACGAGTCGAAGCAGTTGGTGCGTTGTTGCGTGTCCAGGGCGAAAACCAAATTGTTCGTCCGGTAGGAGACGTTCTTCCCTGATGTGATGCAGGAGGTGGCTGAGATACAGACTGACTGCTGGTAGCAAACTGACGGGCCTGTAGCTGCTCGGTAGACGAGGGTCCTTCCCAGGCTTCCGGATGGGGACTACCTCGGCGTGGTTCCATTCCTGAGGATAGCGGCCAGTGCGGAGGATGCTTTGAAAAGTCGAGCCAGGTGTTCAGTGGCTGTTGGTGGCATCCGTCGCCGCATTTCATTTGTAAGCTGGTCAGGACCTCCCGCCTTGTGTTTGTTGAGCTGCCGAGGTTGATCGGAGACTTCATCAGCATCCACCTCTTCGATACGTTAGTCACCCGTAGGGGCAGCGAGGAACACTGGGAGACGTTGAGCAGCTAGTCGAACGTGATCCGGATCCATGGGGTCCATGATGGGCTGGAAACATTGTTCAAAAACATCAGCAATTGCGTTGGCTTTGTCCACTGGGCTGCTGACGATATTTTGACCAACTCGTAGCGGCGGAATCACTGACAATGCGATACTCTCCGCCTCCTTTTATACTGACGAATCCTCTCTGGTGACATCTAGTGGTCAACTCGACGTCACATAGGCGTCTCCGGATTCTTTTGATCAGATAGTGTATCCTGTGCGGACTCAGTTCCGTTGATTTTTAACTGTTTCGCAGGCGTACTCGATGCGTCAGCACAAAAAGAAAGCAGAAAGAGCACAGGTGCACTCCATTTCGACTGTAGTACGCTGTTAAACCGGCGAATGGCAGCTGCATCCTTTGGTTTGGAGCGCTCGGCGTAGCGGTGAGCTCACTGGTTTCCGTTTCCTGCCGCTGAGTTACGCTGCCAGGAATGGCGCGGTCTCCACAGCGCAGGGCAGGGCTCCATCTTTAATTACGCGGATGAGAAACGCGTGGCCCGCTGGTCCCGTCATATTCCAGAGGGCCCGCGCCCGCTAGGCCGGGGTTAAAGGGGCTGCAGCACGCCGCCGCCCACACCTGCTCCTGTTAGACTGCGCCACGTCTGTTTTGAGACACGGCAGCCACACGTCGACCTTCTTCGCACCGTATTCACACCCTTGCAGATCCCTCCGACCCAATCTTTTTTTCTTTCCTTCCTTTTTCATTTTATTCATTTACTTTCGGTAATCAACCGTCTTACTGCGATATGCACATATACAGATGACGGTAATATCGCATACTCGAGGTATAAAACGGGCAGTGCATTGGCGGAGCTGTCATTTGTACTCAGGTGATTCATGTGAAAAGGTTTCCAACGTGATTGTGGTCGCACGACGGGAATTAACAGACTTTCTACGCGGAGTGGTAGTTGGAGCTGGATGCATGGGACATTCCGTTTCGGAACCCATTAGGGAATACAGTATTCCAAGATCCACAGCGTCTAGAGTGTGGCGAGAATACCAAGTTTGAGGCATTACGTCTCGCCACGGACAATGCCTCCACTTAATGACCGAGAGCAGCAGCGTTTGCGTAGGTTTGTCTGTTGTGTTGGCTGAAGAGCCAACACCGTGTTACTAGAGGAGGCCGAAATGCACGCGTTTTAGCTCACGCAGGCTGGCGTGAGGAGGGAAGAACTATACTGATGTGAGGTCTGGAACATGACAAGGAATTATAATTCAGAAAGCGGACGTAATTAGTTTGATACTTAACTTTAATCCATTAATGATGAACGTCGTTCTTGACGGTACATGATTCACAATATTATCTGTTCAGATTATAGTAACTGAATATGGCGCCTTGCGAGGTCGTAGCAAATGACGTAGCTGAAGGCTATGCTAAACTGTCGTCTCTGCAAATGAGAACGTATGTAGACAGCGAACCATTGCTAGCAAAGTCGACTGTATAACTGGGGCGAGTGCAAGGAGTCTCTCTCGATTAGACCTGCCGTGTGGCGGCGCTCGGTCTGCAATCACTGATAGTGGCGACACGCGGGTCCGACGTATACTAACGGACCGCGGCCGATTTAAAGGCTACCACCTAGCAAGTGTGGTGTCTGGCGGTGACACCACATTGTCAGTACTAACAGACAAGCATCACTGCGTGAAATAAGCGCAGAAATCAATGTGAGACGCGCGACGAACGTATGCGTTAGGACAGTGCGGCGAAATCGGCGTTAATGGGCTACGGCAGCAGACGACTGAGGCGAGTCTTTTGCTAACGGCGCGACATCGCCTGCAGCACCTCTCCTGGGTTCGTGACGATATCGGTTGGACCATACACTAGTGGAATACCGTGGTCTGGTGGATGATTCCCGTTTTCAGACGGTAAGAGCTGCTAGTAGGGTTCGAGTGTGGTGCAGACCTCACGAAGCCATGGACTGAGGTTGTCAAGACTTTGTGTAAGCTCGTGGTGACTTCCTAATGGTGTGCGTACCTTTTAAATAGAAAGGACTGGTTCCTGTGGTCCAACTGAACCGAAAATTGACTGGAGTAGACCATTTGTAGCCGTTCATGAGCTTCAAGTTCCCAAGCGACCGGGCCGCAATCGTTCATGATTGGTTTGAAGAACATTCTGAACAATTCAACCGGTTGATCCAGTCATCCAGGTCGTCCGACATGAATCCCATCGATCATTTATGGAACATAATCGAGAGGTCAGTTCGTGAACAAAATCCTGCACCGGCAACACTTTCGCAGTTAGGACTGCTGTAGAAGCAGCGTGGCTCACTATTCCTGCAGGAGCCTTCCAACGAATTCTTGAGTCCCGGCCTTGTCAAGATGCTGCGCTACGCCGGGCAAAAGAATGACCGACACGATATTACGAGGTATCCCATGACTTATGTCACCTCAGTGTACAAACACGCATAGAAGAACTGTCAAACCTTTATAGATGGCGCCCCACCGCACGCATACTGGCTCTATGTTTGCGTAAGGCAGCAGCGATCAGTGAGGCTTTTATGTTTCGAGCAGACATCGTATGTAAGCACGGGTAAATGTGAGGACATCATCTGCGCAGCTAGTTGGCGAATAAACTTGTACTACTGTGGTAGGCCTGGGCTTCGTGTCTATCTTGACTACAATAATGCGTTTACTATCCTGTTCGTAGTAGCTTATCCGCGCTCCTATTTTTGTATTCATATTAAACCTGCTCCTGAATTACCCTTATTTGGTTTTGTATTTATAACCCTGTATTTACCTGACCAGAACTCTTGTTCCTCCTGCCACCCCACTTTACTAATTACCACTATATCTAACTTTTACCTATCCATTTCCCTTTTTAAATTTTCTAACCTATCTGTCCTATTAAGCGATCTGACATTCCACGCTCCGATCAGTAGAATGCCAGTTTGGATTCTCCTGATAACGACGTAGTCCTGAGTAGTCCCCGCCCGGAGATCCGAATGGGGGACTATTTTACCTGCGGAATATTTTACCCAAGAGGACGCCATCATCATTTAATCATAGAGTAAAGCTGCATGCCTTCGAGAAAAATAACGGCTGTAGTTTCCCCTTGCTTTCAGCCGTTCGCAGTATCAGAACAGCAAGGCCGTTTTGGTTAGTGTTACAAGGCTAGATTACTCAATCATACAGGCTGTTGCCACCACAACTGCTGAAAAGGCTGCTGCCCCTCTTCGGGAACCACACGTTTCTCTGGCCTCTCAAAAGATACCCCCTCCGTTGTGGCTACACCTACGGTACGGCTATCTACATCGCTGAGGCACGCAATCCTCCCCACCAATGAGAAGGTCCATGGTCCATGGGGGGATTACCATAGTACACGTTTTTAAAGCGGGTGGGGGGACGCCATCCGTTTTTGAGACTCCTTCCCGACCACTCATTCAGTTCTGGAATTTTTTGCAAAAGTACCCGTTTTTAGTATACAATTGAAACTTCCCCTTTGAACAATTTATACAGGACTGTGCTTAACCTGACACACAATATTTTGTTAGCGCAACGCAATCTGACTTTCAAAATTCCCTACAAAAGAATGGCCCCGACTAACATTAAACTATACCTTTCACAAATCACTTACCTCACAAAAATCTTCGCTGCTCAAGCTACTGCAATACAGCGAGCGCCACTACTGCCAGCTAAATAAAAGATTCAAACTATGGAAGGCACTAACTACTGATAGGGATAGTTAGCAAATGAAAGATATTAATAGAGAACAAACAATGTATTTACCTTGATATCACCATGTATAAATATAGCAGTTCATGACAAATTACAAATCTCCGCCATCTCTCTCCCCACATCCACCACCGCTGGCGGCTCACCTCCAACTGCGCAACGCTACGCGCTGTTCACATCCAGCTGCCGCTGCCCAACACTACAATGGCAGACAACAATGCAAACTAGCCACAGACTGCACACAGGTGGCGTTACCAATAAAAAAACCTAAACAGCCTACTTACACAATGAAAATATGTTCTTTATCTATCATTTCAGTCCATTATGGAAATTTATCACATTTTTTATAAGTGTTTTGTATGTATTTTGCTGTGATTTGTTTGCTCAGTAGTGGGTTTTTGCTGAACTCTGCTTAAAGTTTAAAGCACTCTTTGTTACCTCTTGGCTTTTGTCAAGACGCAGTAAACAAGAGACACTTCACAGTACCGTCTTCAGTTTATCTACATATTCTGAAGTCTGAACCGACTAGTGTATTAAGAGATATACGGTATATCGTTATAGAAACCAGGATGCCAAAAGATAACTACAAGTGCAAGTTTAAAATTATTACAAAACTGAATTCCCTTTTCTGCGCCAGGGTAAAACCGATACACAAGCAGAAGATTGAATAATTTATTTTTATAATAGCATTGCTAATTATTTATCTATTCAATTATACAGTTTACGTTGTTAATATTATGCATGTGAATACCTACATGTAAATACTGTATTCTTGTTATTAACTACGAATTTTTTCTGACTTTGATGGATCCATATGAAGCTGCACTGTCGCTATTGTGACGTGTTGTATATACATTATTATAAAAAAGTACCAGTTCCATCTAGGAGCTAAATAATTTCTTTGTAATACAGCACAGTATATAAATGAGTATTATTAAAATACTTTGGTATTAAGACGGGGTTTTAAAACTTATTCTTGTTTCAGCTGCTTTTCCCAATTCCGCATACAGGGCGTTCTGATACATTAACCCATAATATGGCAACCAAACACGAGAAAAATAAAGTTGCAGAGCATGCAACTCGAAGTGTACCACGTTTTTCCCCAAAATCATCTAGTGAAACTGATCTAAAAACTGCGACATATACTGCTCATTCATAAACTCACTGTTAAAAATATGAAGGAGTTGGTGATTGTACTGAAAAATGTAACATGTGTTCAGTATTATGATAGAATTATCTGAAAAAAAAAGATTTCCTGAAAATAAACACAATCAAGTGAAAAAATTTTGAAATAAATGACGTTATCTGAATTCCCCAGTTTTTGGACATTAAAGCGTGGTAAAGCGTGGCATCACTGGCGGGGAAAAAGTGTGCTGTTTAGCTTCGTCGTAAGCCGTTCCCAGCTGGAGCGTGGCGGCGCCGTCCTCACGTGCCTGCCGGGGTGCGTGTGTGCGTGCACGCGTGCGTAGAGGCTGGTGGCGCGTGTGTGGGAACGCGGCCTAGGCCGCTACATCGACCGCCGCCGGCCCGGACAACTTTTATGGACTAGCCGCCTGCCGCCTCCGCCTCCAGCCCGCTTCTCCCTATCGATCTCCGCGTGTCGCTCTTCCTCCGTCCGCGACCTGCTAGTCCACTGCCACCGATTCCGCGGGGCTGCAGCTGCTCGGCGAGATAAGACGAGGGAAAAGATCTCGCTCCGGCGCAAGCCAGAGTCCCGTATCGGCACTACGTCACGAGTAGAGAGCTGTGTTTACAGCGACGATGTGTATCGCGCGGAACACGCGACTACCGTGCACTGGTGCAACGAGGCAGCTTCACGCGTCAGCCAACTCACGTGATTAGATGACGCCACTCAGTACGGATGACACAAGAATCTCTGGCAAGAAGGAAAATTATGTTTTGACGTCCAGACGACGACAGAGTGGTTAGAGATGAAGCACATGCTGGGACAATCCCAGCATTCACTTCCTCGATTTAGAGAAACCACTGAAAACAAAAATAAATCTGAATTACCGGAAGGGGATTCGAACCCAGCTCTCCCCGAATTGGTCGAGCGGTTCTAGGCGCTTCAGTCTGGAACCGCGTGACCACTACGGCCGCAGGTTCGAATCCTGCCTCGGGCATGGATGTGTGTGATGTCCTTAGGTTAGTTAGGTTTAAGTAGTTCAAATGGTTCAAATGGCTCTGAGCACTATGGGACTTAACATCTGTGGTCATCAGTCCCCTAGAACTTAGAACTACATAAACCTAACTAACCTAAGGACATCACACACATCCATGCCCGAGGCAGGATTCGAACCTGCGACCGTAGCAGTCGCGCGGTTCCGGACTGAGCGCCTAGAACCGCTACACCACCGCGGGTGGCGTTTAAGTAGTTCTAAGGTCTAGGGGACTGATGACCTCAGATGTTAAGTCCCATAGTGCTCAGAGCCATTCTCCCCGAATGGCAGTCCAGAGTCGTACCGCACCAGCGAGTATGGGCGCGAAACGATTTGTAGCTTGTGGTGAAAGATTTCCTCCAACTGGCACTGTGTATACGCCGTATTTATAAGACATCGTAAGTCTATGAATCTCGGTTGATTCGTGCGTCCTACGAAGGCGCGTCAAGATGGAGCCATTAGCTTATGCCCCAGAGGTCAGAGTTCCAGGGTGTAAAGGAACACAGCAGAGGAAAGGAAATACAGTACTAACCTGACTAACAGATGTTGCAAGTGACTACCATCATCTCTTGGCACTTTTGGGCCCTGGTCAGCAAGTTGTTGCAGGCGGAACGATGCTGGACTGCTGGAATTGCTGCAATCTCATCCGAAATGATCTGTTGTAGTTCTTGAAGATTATGAAGGTTGTTGCGATACACCTTAGACTTGAGGGCTGCCCACACAAAGTAATCGTACACTGACAGACCAGGTGACCTGGTTGGCCAGCTACGATCGTGACCAGACTGACCTCTGCTAACAACACTGCGAGGCGTGAGGATTGTGTAAAAATGTCCTGCTGTATGGGCAGTCTCTCCATCCTGCTGAAAATAACCGTAGGTCATTTCCTCCTCCATTAATGCTGCCACAAATTCGCATCCAGTCGTATCCACTCGTCGGGGCCACTCTCCTTTGCCCCACCCTGTATTTCAGCTTGTGGTTATGCAAGCGGTATTATTAACAGCTTCGACTTATTTCCAAGTCATTATCGTTAACATCATTATCATTAACATCATTATTACCAAGTCATTATCGTTAACATCGAGTATGGATTTAAATGTCAGGAAGTCGTTTCTGAAAGTGTTTGTATGGAGTGTAGCCATGTATGGAAGTGAAACGTGGACGATAAATAGTTTAGACAAGAAGAGAATAGAAGCTTTCGAAATGTGGTGCTACAGAAGAATGCTGAAGATTAGATGGGTAAATTACATAACTAATGAAGAGGTATTAAATAGAATTGGGGAGAAGAGGAGCTTGTGGCACAACATGACTAGAAGAAGGGATCGGTTGGTAGGATATGTTCTGAGACATCGAGGGATCACCACTTTAGTATTGGAGGGCAGCGTGGAGGGTGAAAATCGTAGAGGGAGACCAAGAGATGAATACACTAAGCAGATTCAGAAGGATGTAGGCTCCAGTAGGTAATGGGAGACGAAGAAGCTTGCACAGGATAGAGTAGTATGGAGAGCTGCATCAAACCAGTCTCAGGACTGAAGACCACAACAACAGCATCGTTATACTAATAGGGATATGGTGTCTGTTCTTTCGGACATGTCCGAAAGAACAGACACCATATCCATATAAGTATATAGTTCTGGCAACACCGCCCATGACCTTCTTCTTCTCTGCGGATGCACACATATTCCCTGTACTCTTAAGAGACTTGGTAAGAATGTCTTCCACGAGTAATGAGTGTGTTGGGGTGGGACACTACGAATGTAGTGTGTGGACATACAAGGTGAGAATGTGGGTCTCACGGGAGACGTGCGCGAGATAGTCCCTGCAGTCGGACTATCCTCTGTGCCCTCGGTGGCTCAGATGGAGCCAGCACGGTAGCTCAGCGTGTTCGGTCAGAGGGTTAGCAGCCCTCTGTAATAAAAAAAAACTGAGTTAATCGATCAACAACGAACTTAAACGGATGTCTTACGACGTCCGCCCCGAGCAGATGTAACGAACGAAAGCGAACAAATTGAGATTAAAAAAAATGGATAAAGCGTCTGCCATGTAAGCAGGAGATCCCGGGTTTGAGTCCCGGTCGGGACACACATTTTCACCTGTCCCCATTGATATATATCAACGCCCGTTAGCAGCTGAAGCTATTAATATAATTCTAATTAAGTCATTATTTCCAAAGAAAGAAATAGTGGGATAGCAAAATACTAGGACTCAAATTTACGAATTTAGTTAAAATTTTTTTGTAAAGACAACCGCTGTGTTTCTCTAAGGCAGTGTAGGTGGACGAAACAAGATCAGACTGGAAGTGAAAACCTGCGTTTCACTTTTCAAAGAACTATTTTAGTTACCCTTCTGTCAGTCAGTGCCTTATATGAACTAGTTACTCGTTTCTCCTACTGCGCCTCTGTGGCTGAAATAATAGCATAAAGTACGGTCGGCTAGAATAATGTAACTCTACGATTTCTCTCGAACAGTAACCGCAGTTGTTTATCGAAATAGAAATGCTCTGCATCAAAGGGCTTCGGCTCGATTCTACTTGCAGAATTGGGCAGGGATATTGTGACCGTGCGTCAGTCAGTGTGGCGGTAGCAATGCACTATCTATTATTTGGGTAGGCCAGTTAAAGTAGAATTTATAAATCGTGCTAAAGATTGCTTATATTCTCAACAAAGTTGTAACGGTAAAAGCGCACAGAAATCCTATGCGCGCGGGAGAAAATTGAGAACAATCGCGACAGGCCTTGTTACGCCCGAAGAGTTTACCCTCAGATTGTAACGTGTGTTGCTGCGGAGACGGCGACCTCAGCGCCACACGGACCAAGCGTCGGAAGCAGAGGCTTACCCACTATGGAGACGCTCGCTCAGCGTCTCTAACACTGTCCAGCGATGATCTGTTCCGTCTAGAAAAACACTGACCTTCTTCGGCGGTTGCTTTCAAAGATTTTCCTGGACTGGCTCCTCCCATGTTACCAACCCAACTGATGCTTATAGACACTCTCCTCACACAGGCACAACAGAAGAATTTGTAAAGATGTGGTACCTGTTCTTTCGGACTTCTCTTCAGTGCAGATGCTCACCAGGCTCGAACTCTTACGGGAATCGGCGAAGTGCCGAGAGTAATGAAGATAATGGGCAAGTGGCAGTACATTAGTAGTACGTGCGTAAGTTGAGTATGTGGCTCTGACGGGAGACGTGCTGAGCAGTCCGTGCAGTTGCGATGACCACCGGGTCCGGATGGCGCAGTGGTCAGTGCATCTGCCTAGTAACCAAGAGATCCGGTTTCGAATCCTCGTCCGGCACAAATTTTCAACATGCGCCATTCATTTAGAAGACTTTCTCTTTTCAGTTTTGTGGTAATGTCGACTTTAGAAGAGGTCCGAGGCTGCCAATCTGTCTTTCTCCATCGCTGAGTTTTAACCTAATGGCCTCACACTCAATTCCTGTCCCAAGAAGCGGCCGTTGTACAAAATTCGTCCCAATACGTGATCAAGAGTCTCGCGTTGACACTAAACAAATAAAAACACAAGGAAAACACATATCGGCTATTCATTCAACCGTCTTCAGTTGAAGGTTTCTGTGAGTACAATTTGTACCAATGAAGAGAGGGTGGAACTGCTACTCATCTGTGAAGAATGTAAGTTAACAAAACAGAAACTGCAATACTATAGCACTTTTAAATGACATGTAACATTTCTACTTTCTTTTTGTTGGTGTACACTGAACTCATACAGACTTTGAACTGAAGCGGAGTCACTGCGTTTTCCTTGGAATTCCATTATTTTACTGTCAATCCCAACAAGTGGAGACTTAGGTTAGCCCCGTGAGCTACTACAGGAGAGTCAGTGAGTTTTGTGTTACCTTCTTAGGATGTCATGTTTACGTGAATAGTTCACTATGATCGTTTCTGAGGAGAGAAAATACACTAGCAAATAAAAAATGTAGGGTTCCATTTAAAAAGGGCGTACTGCTATTCACATTTTCGTAATGAAGAAAGTTGTAAAAAAGGCAGTTATACTGGTTAATGTTCCCATGGTAGCTAAACAACATTCGCGTGATGAATTTTTCATTTTGCTTCTGGAAAAAAAGTTATTTGGAATGGTCAAGATAAATGGGAAACACAGTGTATCTTACGAGGATGACTTATCCATAGTTACTATGCACTTGAAAATGATCAAAGCACTAAATAAGCTGTTAGTGCTTAATGAAATGCTTGCCAGCTCGTACTAGTAGGGTAAAAAATATTAAATGATTAGTATCGCTTTATGGCTGAAATGCGTCGCAAGTAAATTAATGTCATTACCTAAATAATCCTGAATCATTGTTGCGCTACATACATACGGGTATATCCCTAATTATTAGACTTCATCTTAGAATCAACGCATCGAACGATATGACGAAATTATTAATGTCCTGGGCTCATATGTGGGAGGAAAAGAATTCAAATCGATGTCTGGCCAGCCTTATTTGTTAGAATGATGAAGTGATTTTCATTGCAATGTCACGGGCGACTTCTTCGTCTTTCCTTTTCAGCGACGTGTTCGTAAGAACTTACTGTCGACTGGCAGCTTTAAGAATTGGTGATAGTCGACCAGTTATGGGGATTGTCCCTTTTTTCTTTTAGGATGGGGCTGCTTCAGATTAGGATTGATTCCTACGATCATAATTTTTTTGGTTCAGAACAGGCCCATTAAAATTTCCACATAGATCTAGACAAACCACAAGAACATTCACGTCATTCGGACTTAGAACGTATTTCATTACAAGAATTATTAATCTTGAAATTTATTCCTGGAATTCAACTTAACTGTAATAGATATAGAGGCACTATCCAAAGTGACATAATATGAAAATTTGTGCTGGACTGGGACCCGAACGACAGTTCAGGGAACGCTGCTGCATGTGGGCCTCCGCACCAGGTTCACACCCACGCTGACTGCTGTTCATCGGCGACGAAGGCTGGAATTCGACCGCCAGTACCGCAGCTCAGTGGCGTTAGGTGGCATTTTCAGATGAACCACGTTTTATGCTGCATCGGAAAGATGGCCGTTGGCGTATACTGCGTGAAACGCCTGAAAGCAAACACCTCACGACAATTGTCGGAAGGGTCCAGGTCGGAGGAGGGGGTGTTGTGGTCTGGGGAATGTTTTCAAGGCATTCCCTGGGTGATCTGATCATTCCGGAAGGCACTCTGGATCGACCCAATCACGTATCTGTCCTTGGGGACCATGTTCAATCCTACACGCAATTTTTTCCCTCAGGACGATGGCATCTACCAGCAGGACAATGCAACATGACACACAGCTGGCAGTGTATGTGCGTGGTTTTAAGAGCACCAGGCTGAGTTTACCGTTCTCCCATGGCTCCCAAAGTTCCGAGAATATGTGAGACCACCTCGATTAGACTGTTCGCGCCATGGATCCCCAACCGAGTAATTTAGCGCAGCTGGCCAAGGGCACTGGAGATGGTATGGGTCCACTTCCCTGCCGGTACCTTCCAGAACTTCACTGATTATCTTCCTGTACGTCTCGCCGCGGTCTGCGCTGCAAAAGGTGCTTATTCAGGCTTTTGATAGCTGGTCACATTATTATGACCGGACAGTCTACCAGTAAACCGAAGTTGGTAAAAATTGCTTTATCCTTGCAATGAACTTAAGTTTGCCACCAGCTTAACCACAATTTTTTAGGAACTGACTGATTCTAACTGTGAGTCATTGATACTGTTTCTCTGTTTTGAGCAATGCACAGTTTTAAAGGAAGTTGGCTGTCTTTCCACCACTTATAAATCTTTTCAGAATCTGAATATTTTTGTAATTTTTACAGGTAGTACTTCATTATGTATAACAGCAGTATGAGAGTTGGTGTAGTACACTGTCGGAAGTGAGGAAATACTGCGTCTACATGACTTCCGTGATCCGTGGCTTTCGGGATGTCATATGAGAAAAGCGCGAGTTGGGTTTCGCGTGGACTATGTTTTCGGTATCGCTGTTGGTCGCCCTGGAGGAGAACTATAACATCGCACCTCTCACTGAGTGTGTTGTCAGAAGTGTTTGCTCAGATCACACTTTGTGTAAGTGCATGTGGGATGAAGTAGTGAGCGGAAATTTGTGAAAAACTGAGTGAAAGCAATGCACTAAATAGCAGCTGATTGAGACACCAACCAGGGACACAAAACAGGACGGAAAATTTTGCAGGTGACATGCTGTCAAAAAAAGAAAGAAAAAACAACACCACGACGAAAACGACCGCTAAAATCGATGTATACTAATACAGTTCTGTAGTTCAGTTAGCGATGTAATTTTAAGGAATAAAAATTTGACCCACAGAAGATGACACATTGGTGTCAAAACATGTCTGGGTAAATATAAAAATAAAATAATTGTGTTTGCATAAAGCTGATTTCCAAAACAACCCAGTTTTTAAATCGCAAACACGGAAGAACGAAAAGAGGAGCTTCAAACCTTCGTAAAAGGAGATCTTTTTGTTCGAAATACCTTATTACGTTCGAGCTCATGGTGAGGTCTCATATTCCGAGGAGCGTCGGGGACGATGCGGGAGACCCGCACCGCCGTACTGGGCAAGTTTCTAGTGGAGATATATTTGCCATTGCCTTCCTCTGACCGTAATGAGGATGAATGATGATGATGATGAAGACAACACAACAACACCCAGTCATCTCGAAGCAGGAAAATCCCTGACCACGCCGGAAATCGAACCGTGGACCTCGTGCGCGGGAAGCGAGATCGCTACCGCAACACAACGAGCTGCGGACGTTCGAGCGCAGAGCATGCTCTAAGATCCTGTAATATAGACACATAGTAATACTTATTTCGGTGAACATGATTTGAAGTTTTAGTGCGCTAATACAACTACACGCGCACAGATAGCGTAACATGTGTGAAGTGTCGGCAGTATACGAGGAGGTCCACAACCACTAATGAAAGTGCGCCGCCGCCGATGTTGTTGACACAGGGTGCCCTAGTGCCGTGACGTGGTCTTCTCTCGCTTTGAGCCATCCTCTCTCGCCGCCGTCGTCGAGTGTTTTCGTAATCGATACTTGCCGGCGCTCATTACGCCAGCTCTCATCGTAACGATACCCAGCGTGTTTGAAGAGGCCCGTCGTTACAAGTCAGCTGCCGGCGGCTCTCAGGCGCAGGTAAGGAGTCTATCGTAATATCGCTTGTAATATGTATTATAACTTTCTCGCATTTTACGGGTGCTCGAGTGACGGTAATGGGGCCGACAAAGGCGGCTCCGTGATTAAACACTGGACACCTATTCGGGAGGAAAGCGGTTACGATCTCCGTCTGGCCATCGAGATTCCTGTTTTTCGTTGTTTCCCTAAAGCACTTAATGCCAATGCTGAGGTAGTTACTTTTAGTGAACATGACCTATTTCCTTTCCGAATCCGAGATTGTACTCGGTCTCTAAGGAACTTCTCGTCTACAGGACGTTCAATCGTAATGTTGCTTCTTTTCTACTCCACAGTCGACGTAACCTCGCATACAGTTTTGATTAACAACAATAGGACTACTTTTCAAGTCATAACAGCCACCTTTTGAAGCGCTGACCACTACGAGACAAGCAGAAAGAAAGTCACTGGAGTTCTGGAATTTACCGACAGGGCTGTGAAGCTATGCATGCCCACCCCAGTGCCTCGGTTGAGGATCGACGGCACTTGTAGCCCGATCGTGTCTGTCCCACGGTTCCTCGATTGGGTTTAAATCCGGGGAGTTTGGTGGCCAGGGCAACACGTTAAACTCACGCTGATGCTCTTCAAAACACGAACATACAATGCGAGCTGGGTGAAACGTTGCATTGTTCTATGGGAAGGGCCATCATGCCAATGAAAAACAAACTGCATCTAGTGGTGGGCATGGTCCTCAAGGATATATACGTGATTATGTTGATTCACTGTGCCTTACAGAATGACGAGTTCACCCAGGCAATGCCATAAAAATATTCCCCAGTCCATAACGCTCGCTCCTCCGGCCTCTATCATTCCATTGGTTGTTGCAGTTTGTTTGCTTTCGGACGTTTCACACCGATGGAGCATACAACTTGGAAAGGCGACCTGTCGGCACCCATTTGACGTCCAGCTGCGGTGTTGGCGTGCCAATTGCAGCCTTCGTCACTGATGAACAGGAATCAACAAGGGTGCGTGAACCGGGTGCCTGCTGCAAAGGCCCATACGCAGTAACGTTCGCTGAAAGGTCGTTGAGGAGACACTGTCGGTAGTCCCCTGCTTCATCTGGGCACGTCTGTTCGCCCGTACACAACTCTACAGCCGTCGTTCACTGCCGTCATCTGTGGCCCGTGGTGCACCACAGTTGCTCGGCACCTGTTTTGGATAGCGCCATTTTGCCTGGCACGGTATACTTTAACTACGGTGGTACGCGAACAGCTTGTGCCCTTTTGGACGTGAGATAAATTGCTCTGTTTCTACACTACGACAGCGACTGCACTATTTCCGGCTTCCCCCGGACATGGTAATGCTGCCACCTGCCATCTGTAGTGTCTCCTGGCCAATCGTCATAAAAAGCGTGTGATAGAATTTTTTCCGTGTGTGTAAGACCAGGTAACATGTATCGATATAGTGCCACGCACTCGGCGAAAGAGAAATAATTTAAACACGAATAAACACGACCAAGTGAAGCAATAAAGCAAGACTGTAAACATTTCACGAATGTATTATGTGTGTATGTAGAACATTCATAATTATTTGACGTTTTATGCATTTTTTAACTTTGAATCCATGACATATTATTATCTTTGAAAATCGTATTAACACTTGCGTGTTAAGCAAATGTACACTCCTGGAAATGGAAAAAAGAACACATTGACACCGGTGAGACAGACCCACCATACATGCTCCGGACACTGCGAGAGGGCTGTACAAGCAATGATCACACGCACGGCACACCGGACACACCAGGAACCGCGGTGTTGGCCGTCGAATGGCGCTAGCTGCGCAGCATTCGTGCACCGCCGCCGTCAGTGTCAGCCAGTTTGCCGTGGCATACGGAGCTCCATCGCAGTCTTTAACACTGGTAGCATGCCGCGACAGCGTGGACGTGAACCGTATGTGCAGTTGACGGACTTTGAGCGAGAGCGTATAGTGGGCATGCGGGAGGCCGGGTGGACGTACCGCCGAATTGCTCAACACGTGGGGCGTGAGGTCTACATAGTACATCGATGTTGTCGCCAGTGGTCGGCGGAAGGTGCACGTGCCCGTCGACCTGGGACCGGACCGCAGCGACGCACGGACGCATGCCAAGACCGTAGGATCCTACGCAGTGCCGTAGGGGACCGCACCGCCACTTCCCAGCAAATTAGGGACACTGTTGCTCCTGGGGTATCGGCGAGGACCATTCACAACCGTCTCCATGAAGCTGGGCTACGGGCCCGCACACCGTTAGGCCGTCTTCCGCTCACGCCCCAACATCGTGCAGCCCGCCTCCAGTGGTGTCGCGACAGGCGTGAATGGAGGGACGAATGGAGACGTGTCGTCTTCAGCGATGAGAGTCGCTTCTGCCTTGGTGCCAATGATGGTCGTATGCGTGTTTGGCGCCGTGCAGGTGAGCGCCACAATCAGGACTGCATACGACCGAGGCACACAGGGCCAACACCCGGCATCATGGTGTGGGGAGCGATCTCCTACACTGGCCGTACACCACTGGTGATCGTCGAGGGGACACTGAATAGTGCACGGTACATCCAAACCGTCATCGAACCCATCGTTCTACCATTCCTAGACCGGCAAGGAAACTTGCTGTTCCAACAGGACAATGCACGTCCGCATGTATCCCGTGCCACCCAACGTGCTCTAGAAGGTGTAAGTCAACTACCCTGGCCAGCAAGATCTCCGGATCTGTCCCCCATTGAGCATGTTTGGGACTGGATGAAGCGTCGTCTCACGCGGTCTGCACGTCCAGCACGAACGCTGGTCCAACTGAGGCGCCAGGTGGAAATGGCATGGCAAGCCGTTCCACAGGACTACATCCAGCATCTCTACGATCGTCTCCATGGGAGAATAGCAGCCTGCATTGCTGCGAAAGGTGGATATACACTGTACTAGTGCCGACATTGTGCATGCTCTGTTGCCTGTGTCTATGTGCCTGTGGTTCTGTCAGTGTGATCATGTGATGTATCTGACCCCAGGAATGTGTCAATAAAGTTTCCCCTTTCTGGGACAATGAATTCACGGTGTTCTTATTTCAATTTCCAGGAGTGTATATGCTGGCCGTGAGTCTTTTGTTCATGAAGCTTGAGATCCGCCATTAGGCGAGTTGTTGTAAAAAGGTGTGCAAATTAATGCATTTTTGTTTGAATATATAGAGTTTGAGCAAATATGTTTTTAAAATAATTTGTAAAGTTGCCAGCCATTCGTCCCGTAAATAATTTTGACATTTTCAGCATTTAATTTAGCGGAAGCCGCTGCACCAATCTGCGGGAGCAACCCGGGCGCAGACGCGGCACATTTAAAAAAATATTTATTTCAGGCATCGCAGTCGCCTCGCCGGTAACGCGAGGTGACATAATAATATTTAACATTTTCTTACAGCTTCCAGCAGTGCCGGCAGACTATATTATGTTATTCAGTGCATTTCTCAGTTTGATTTGGAAGGTACTGTGCGACGTATTCTATGCGGGCACAAAAATATAACAAATAACTGTGTTATGACTTTATCATTTTCACATTTTGTGGCAAGGTCTGCTCTGTGAAACTAAAGCAATATTTTACATTTTTCCCTGAGATTAAGAGAACGCGGGCTAGCCGCGCGCCTGTTCTACGTAATTAACGGTATTAAAAAATCCACTGCATAACGTAACCAACATTCAGTGCTGTAACGATCATTTGAATTTCATTACTGACTTTTCTGAATACGATGCAAGGTAGTGAGTGCAGATACAGTTTTCTTTCTTTCTTGATTACATTACAGTAGCAAGTGAATGTTTCCTACATGATTATCCAGAGCATATGTGGAAAAGCAATAATTGATCCACGGTGTGCCACATTTATGATGAAAGCGTTTATTCCCTCTCCCACTCTATAACCACAAGCCGAATAAAATTAATTCCAGTAGTAAAAAAGTGAGAAGTGGAGTAAGGGAGACGGAATACGTCTGTGAGTGGTTATTGCGCGTTGACGCCGAAGATAGGCGGTGGTGACATTTATGAGACTGCACCTTGTGCAATAATAACAGTAACAGTAATAAAAAGTAATGGCAGTACCTCTGTAGACTGCTTTAAATTGAAATTACAGTAGCATGAAGGCACATGCACAAATGAAAACTTAGCTCGAATTTTGCTACAAATTTGACTACGCAAATGATTAGCATTTCAGAGCAGCCGCACAAAGTTGGTGTGAGTGAAATGATCTACATTTCTATAGATAAAGAAAATCTATGCAGCGGGTTTGTCATTCTGGACACGCACTTCAGAATTGTTTACTTGTGGAAACACAGTATTATGCTTCGTGTAAGGAGGGGCAACTTCCGGTAGCAAGTGTGGAATTGGACAGCGCCAGTATAGAAACCTCTGCAGTTCATGGATCCGCAATCCCTCGTCTGTGATATGAATATGGTACCAGTGGGGGACCGTGCTTAAATCCATTCAGGATCTCAGTGGCCCCACGGGAATAGAATGTTAGACATAACGGTCGCTCAGCATCCCGTACGGTGAGACAGGAAATGGTCTCGTTTGCAAGAGCACAAGCATCCACAGGGAAGTAGTAGGGCAACAGGGGCATCAGCGCTTTTGTTAGTGCGGGTTGCCTACATCAGGGGCAGCTATGCACTCTGGGACAAATCCTTTGATTGACAGATCATTAACCTATTGTTCTGCTGAAAGTATCCTTCCTTTTGATTGACAAGTCCTGAATCTATTGTTCCCCACCCCTCTCCCTCCCTCCCAACCCCTCAGGAAACCTCCAACCCACCCCGTTTCCCTTGCTGATAGAGGTACACTTTCAGGCCTGAGTTATCTGAATAGCCCCCTCTCACTCGTATCAATTTGAATAACTACTTAATTAAATTGATCAGGTAACCAACCCATCCCCCTTTGGTGAACCACCCATCCCTCCCCCACCCCTCTCTCCCTCCCCTCCTGTACCTGGAAAGTGGCAGCTCTGTGGTGGAGAGGGAGAATCCTTTTAGCAAAATGATGTGTCAGTCAAAGGAGAACTATTAAGTTTGCCCCTGAGTGCAACCTGCCCCTGATATAGGCAACCCGCACTACCAAAATGCGCTGATGCCCCTGTTGCCCTATTACTCAGGGAAAGTCCGGCGACGACTGGAGCACCGCACACTGTCAGCCCAGCGACACCGTGGCGGCTTCCTTTGACGTAGTAGCAGAGAAAGGTGTATTTGAGGGTGTATCTACGTGTGGAGTCTCTGATGAGAATGAATGTTACCACATTACATTCAACGTTCTCATACAGGCTCAGCACCTGAAGTAATACTATGGGGTGCCACTGGATGCACGACACGACGTTCAGCTCTCGTATGCATAGCGGGTAATTTGGACAGCATCTGTTGCATTTCTGATGTGTTTAGCTCGCTGGCTGTGTCCTATGCTTGGTGTCTCTGTGATGTTATCTTTCAACAGGATAACTGAAGACTGCAGTTGCGTATACAGCCAGCACGTTCTTCAGACCTCCCACCCACTGAAAACATCTGTTCATGTGTTGCCGAGAGTCTGGCGCGCCTCAGCTCGCCAGCACTGCGGTTGATGAAGGCTGGTACTACCGAGTGAGGTGGTGCAGTGGTTGGCACACTAGACTCGCATTCGGGAGGACGACGGTCCAAACCCGTGTCCTGCCATCCTGATTTAGGTCTTCCATGGTTTCTCTAAATCGCTTGAGGCAAATGCTGGGAAGGTTCCTTTGAAAGGCACAGCCGATTTCCTTCCCTATCCTTCCCTCATCCGATGGGACTGATGACCTCGCTGTTTGGTCCCCTCTCCCAAATAAACCAGCCAACCAACGTAACTGCGACGATGTGGGAGGCTGATATCAGTGCCGCCTCGTAATCACACATTCGCATCTGTTTCGCAAACGGCTTGTTTGCGGATTCATGTCTACTGGAACGGACGTGGTTCCATCATCGTATAGTGTAAGTCGAGTCAATATTCGCCATTAATTATGAGACACACTTAAACAGATTTTGCTACTGGACACCACTAGCGCCCTCCTCTGGTTAGACTCCTGACGTTCAGACGTTTTCACTGTACCTGGTGAATCACAGGAACATAAAATCATTAAGGCTTTCGCAGCCATTTGTTGACAAATTGCCTGTTGGCTTCTGTCTCGTGTTCTTCGGCCGAGTTTGTTTGATAATTCTTTGGCGTTTCACCAACACAGGGGCTGGCATTGTCAAAGCTTCACCCTCCATTGCTGGTGGCAGTATGAAATGTATTCGCCGTTGCGAATATGGACAACCATCAGCTGTGTAATGGAATAATGACAATGAAGATTTGTGCCGGACCGGAGTTCGAACTCTGATTACCCGCTTGTCGCGAGCGGTCGCCTTACAATTAGCCTATACGAGCACGACCCACGACCAGACCCAAACTTCAATACAGGATGTCAAATTAAATACCTTTCAGTCGCCTAGTTGCCAAACTTGTTTTATTTGACTACCAGTTTCAGCGTTTTACTACGCCGTCTTCAGACCCTTAAGCGACGTGTAGGAAGATTTTACCTCAGTTCCAGGATCAAAACAAGGGCCAGCAATATTGGTATTAGTAGATTTTTTTCTATAGCGATCGATTCAGCCATCATCTGAATATGGTGTAGTAAAACATTGAAAGTGGCACCCAAATAAAACAAGTTTGGAAACTAGACGGCTGAAAGGTGTTTAACTTGACATCGTGTGCCGAACAGCCGAGTCCCGCAACCATCTCTAAAAAATAGACATATCCAAACTTCGATATGTCGTCAACCATGTGTCTACAACATGCACATTTACACCCATTATGTACATTTCCGTACAGGGGAGACATTTTAATGAAAGTCGCTTCCCCATCTCCAAAGGAATTTTGCATCGTACTTCTGAACAACACAGGCACTGCAACATCGTGTGTATCCGCCGAAACCGAAAACTTGTAAACTTGTATACTACGTCCACAGGGCATGGAGGAGCCAGCGGTACCGACCGGCCGCCATGTCATCCTCAGCCCAAAGGCGTCACTGGATGCGGTATGGAGGCGCATGTGTTCAGCACACCGCTTTCCCGGCCGTATGTCAGTTACTTCTCAATCAAGTAGCTCCTCAGTTTGCCCCACAAGGACTGAGTGCACCCCGCTTGCCAACAGCGCTCGGTAGACCGGATGGTCACCCATCCAAGTGCTAGCCCAGCCCGACAGCGCTTAACTTCGGTGATCTGACGGGGGAACCGGTGTTACCACTGCGGCAAGGCCGTTGGCCATCTGCCGAAACCAGGCAAACGATTTTCATTAAAATGTCTCCCCGTGTACGGGAATACACATAATGGATGTATGGGTGCAGATTGTGGACAAATGGTTGACGACATATCGAAGTTTGGGTCTGGCGGAGGGTCGTGTTCGGATGGTCTGGTTAGGCAACCGCTCACGATATGCAGGAAACACCATCTGGCACAAATTTTCGTTATCGTCATTCGAAGCTACAGCTGACGGTTGTCCACATTCGCAACTGCGAGGACATTTCACATATTTCATAACGGCTGTAGTCGCCGCAGTCCTTGTTCCTTCAGACGTGCGTGCTTGTACAACTGAACAACACAGACTGTGCAGTATCATATCGTATTGCATTTCTAATTGAAGGCCAAAGGTACTTAATAGTACTCAGATATTTAAAAAAGTCTTGAAGAAATAAGGAATCTTTCAGAAGATCAAAAGACAAATACGAGTGGGATTCTTTCAGAAAGCATCGTGCATTTTGATGGGAAATGCCGAATTTATGTGAAATGGAAAACTAAATCGAGTGATTTCATGAAAATAACCTGTCTCAAAAGGAAAATGAACAAGTGTTAGACGATAAATGAAGGTTATTATACTGCTTGCTGACTGCTTAGCGAACTAAAAAAAATACTAGAATGTATATCTGCGGTTACTTACTGTAGGTAAGCCGGCCGGAGTGCCCGAACGGTTCTAGGCGCTACAGTCTGGAACCGCGCGACCGCTGCAGTCGCAGGTTCGAATCCTGCCTCGGTCATGGATATGTGTGATGTTCTTAGGTTAGTTAGGTTTAAGTAGTTCTAAGTTCTAGGGAACTGATGACCTCAGCAGTTAAGTCCCATAGTGCTCAGAGCCATTTTTTGAACTTACTTTAGATTCTATTTATTTATTAAGAACTGAAGTTGACCAATAATAATATGTAAGAAACATTTCGAAAAATATAGTAATAGAAGTGACGTTCTATTGAACAAAATTAAGGCTATTACGACTGGTTGTCTTAGTTGCTGGAGACTACCAGCGGCGGCCGCTGTGGCCGAGTGGTTCTGGGCGCTTGAGTCCGGAACCGCGCTGCTGCTACGGTCGCAGGTTCGAATCCTCTCTCGGGCATGGCTGTGTTTGATGTCCTTGGATTGGTTAGATTTAAGTAGTTCTAAGTCTAGGGGACATGACCTCAGATGTTAAGTCCCATAGTGCTTAGAGCCATTTCTGACTGCCAGCTTTTATGGTTCAAATGGCTCTAAGCACTATGGGACTTAATATCTGAGGTCATCAGTTCCCTAGACTTTAGAACTACTTAAACCTAACTAACCTAAGGACATCACACATATTCATGCCCGAGGCAGGATTCGAACCTGAGACCGTAAAAGCAGCGCGGTTCCGGACTGAAGCGCCTAGAACCGCTCTGTCACAGCGGCCGGCCAGCTTTTATGATCGTGGACTTGTTTGTCCCTGACGTTTCTTGCAGAGCTGTGCTGGACATCTTGAGAGTTACGCCTGCTTCCATGGAGCGTTACTGGTTCATCGGAAGACTCAGCACAGCCAGGATCGTTTCTGAAAATGTCCTGCACAGCTCTAGATGAAACGTCAGGAAAAAAAAGGTCCACAAGTATACAACTTGAAGATGCACCAGAAACCGGTTTAAATGCCTGACTCTGTTGCTGATGTCGTCGTAAGACTTCGATTCCGAGTTGGCCCGTTTGTGTCACGCATCATTCTCATCTGTAGTACAGCCAACATAGCATTGCTGTGAGACATGAACATTAAATGAATACATTGTTTGAAAAATCATATTAACCCAAAGAGAAATGGAAAAATCAAAGTTGGGGTGCACAAAGAAAGACAGAAAAAATCAGTGGATATCATGCAACTAAGGTCAGTGGAAAGAGTAAATACCTTGTAACGGCAGTAGGCTGATCATGTCGCACGAAGAAAGGATGCCAGATGGTCGAAACAAATACTAGAGTTCAGTCCAGTTTATGAAAATATATCGAGGGGAAGATCGCCGAACAGATTGCGACAGACTTAAGCAAGACATTTGGAATCAATTGGCAACGGGGAGCTCAAGACTGACAGAGATGGGAGAACCTGCTGGGATCATGTGTTGCACGCCGAATCAAAAAGGGCTCATCACCAAGTGATTCAACTGGGTGATGGTGACTATTGACGACAAGAGAGGAGTGTTGGTGGTGTGAAATTCCAGACCACTAGGCGATATCTCAGGCTAAACCTCAGGTCTCTCTGCACTGACTTATGGAATGAGACTCTGTTTATGGATTTCCATGCGATCGGATGGGCGCACCAAACACTACGGCACCATTATCGCCCATTTTCCTGCTCCGGATATCAGTTCTGGCGCCTCTGTCTCGTCTTCAGCACCAGCGCCAACACCAGTTCAACATTGCAGCCTACACACACTTTTTACAGTCATTTGCACGAAACAGTTACTCGTAAAAGATACAACACTTGCATGTCATGAGCTTGTGGCACTGAACGAATGTGAAGAAAGATAGCCTCTACGAATTAGACTGCTGAAACCTCAGTTTGTTGCTTGCCATTTGGACGCTATTTTCGTTCATTCTTAAGTATCGAATCATAATGTTCCGTAAAATAGGTCGTGTAAACTATATATTCCTGTGAAATATTATCACTTCCAAAGTACTTGCAGAGAGTAATTGTAGAGAGGGATACAAACTCTGAACAGGGTGTAAACGATAACAGTTTACGACGTACCACTGTGGTGTAGGAAAAGTCGAGACGAACAGTTTGATATTGACACTTGGGGTCTATCAAACCGGGAAACTAGATCAAATTGGCGTACAAAAGCCGTCGAAGTTCCCGAGCAACAGGCGGCGCAAATTTTGAATATCCTGTCGTCCCCCTACACCAACGGCTTAGTTGGTCAGATTTTAGAAATTATTTATTTCGTTAACATTAGTAATCTAAACTTTCCCGTGATGGTAGGCCTTTAGAAACGTTGTACAAAAACGTATTACATTTACAATTTTACCTAAAATTACTTCTTACACGCACAGTAGCCTCGTGCTAAGAAGATCGGATAACAAAACGATTTAAGTGTTAACTTTCCGCTGTTAAAATTTTAGGGAGAAAAGAAGTGACCTTCAAATAGTTAAGACCGACTAATCCCGTGGCGTAAAAGATCGGGAGGATACCATATTGCCGGCCGCTGTGGCCGAGCGGTTCTAGGCGCTTCAGTCCCGAACCGCGCTGCTGCTACGGTCGCAGGTTCGAATCCTGCCTCGGCCATGGATGTGTGTAATGTCCTTAGGTTAGTTAAGTTTAGGTAGTTCCAAGTCTTGGGGACTGATGACCGAGCCATTTTGATACCGTATTGAAAATCTCGCACGCAGCTTAAATGGCTTTTATAGACCAGTTCTGAGGTTATTTCTCGGCGTGATAGGTCACAATTACCATGGATTAAATTTGGTTCCGAGATCCCCAACATCCCGGCGGAGGTTCGAGTCCTCCCTCGGGCATGGATGTGTGTGTGTGTTTGTCTTTAGGATAATTTATGTTAAGTAGTGTGTAAGCTTAGGGACTAATGACCTTAGCTGTTGAGTCCCATAAGATTTCACACACATTTGAACGTTTGAGATCTCCAACACCACTGTGGTACGTTGTAAATAGTTAACATGTATCTCGCCAACTGGAACACTTGTAGAGCGCCATTACTGCTTATAAATATAAAGATTCGTTCGACTGAAATGTTTGTACACGTTATTTGGTGGACTATGGGCAGTTACGGGATTACAACGAATGAAGTGCACAACGCATTCTGCCATCAAATGTTCTAGTTCAGTACCTTAGAACAGGAAAAGGCGCATGTTACGACATGAGTTGTTGCTGAAAAAACTGTAGTAAGTGGTCGGTGGAAGGACAGAAGAGCAGTGGATGACCGAGATAGGAATTTGTGAGACTGGCCGTCGATGGGGTGTGGTGCAGCAACTATTCTGCAATGAGGAGGGCGACTGGGAATTTACGAAATGACAATATCGCTTACACATTCAAATGAGTAAATTAATCGTTTTGAATGCTAAAGGCTTTTCCGACGTGCTTTGAGCCTCTTGTATAACAGTGTGCGTGAACTTGTAATCAAATATTTTTGTAATCAAATGTTAAATACTGATGATGCCCCTGAGCTATATGAACTGGACAGCACGTCGTTTTGTGATGAGTTCCGTAACTGGAACACGGTAATTGTGTAGATACTTGTGACTTAAAACGACTGTTTGACGTAAATAATTATTAAAAAGTTTATTTACTATTTTCACTGCGTTTAGATGATGATGATGATAATGAAGTAACAGAAAGCACTCGTGTTTTAGTTTACATTAAATCTAGATACTGCGCAACAAATCCGTTCCCATACTGAATTCAGGTAATGCTTACTGAAATCTTCGTGATGTTTCAGAAACACGCACACTCACACACACACACACACACACACACACACGAGTGTGTGGGACGAGTTATATACTGTAGGAACATGTAGGATGTAAATTCAGCATTATGTTGTCCTGTGTCCTGATACTTCCACCGGATTCTGAGCACTTCAGTGGCCTGCGTAATCCTCCCGCTTTTATTGCAAACTTCATCACGTACAATTAGACTTCATCTTATTTTGCACTCTTACCATTACCAGTCAGGCGTACTAGAACGTACGCATCTTATCTCTGTAGCTGCAGTTGTCCGTTACACAAGGTGAACATAAAACCTCTATAAATTTCTGTAATACTACACTAAGCTCATTTTTGTTGCTGATAGCCTGACAGAATAGTCAGAACGGAAGAGCAAACCGCTGTTTTTTTGCGCCTGCGTGGATGAGAAGATCAAACATGGTGCGATAAATAAAATACTTACTGTAGTCTGTACGCTGCACGTGTTATATCTGAGCGGTGTCCACTGTCACTATAGTTGTGAGTGTAGACGTCGTCGTCGTCATAGGATGACTGTCTTTAGCACCGTTAAAACTGTTGCACGTCACGAGCACCGTGGCAGTGGACAACATTCAAATATAACACGTGCGTAGACTACTGTAGCATATATACCATCGCTGATTTTTTGTACACTAAGCTATTTTATTAATCTACATCTACATCTACATTTATACTCCGCAAGCCACCCAACGGTGTGTGGCGGAGGGCACTTTACGTGCCACTGTCATTACCTCCCTTTCCTGTTCCAGTCGCGTATGGTTCGCGGGAAGAACGACTGTCTGAAAGCCTCCGTGCGCGCTCTAATCTCTCTAATTTTACATTCGTGATCTCCTCGGGAGGTATAAGTAGGGGGAAGCAATATATTCGATACCTCATCCAGAAACGCACCCTCTCGAAACCTGGCGAGCAAGCTACACCGCGATGCAGAGCGCCTCTCTTGCAGAGTCTGCCACTTGAGTTTATTAAACATCTCCGTAACGCTATCACGGTTACCAAATAACCCTGTGACGAAACGCGCCGCTCTTCTTTGGATCTTCTCTATCTCCTCCGTCAGACCGATCTGGTACGGATCCCACACTGATGAGCAATACTCAAGTATAGGTCGAACGAGTGTTTTGTAAGCCACCTTCTTTGTTGATGGACTACATTTTCTAATCACTCTCCCAATGAATCTCAACCTGGTACCCGCCTTACCAACATTTAATTTAATATGATCATTCCACTTCAAATCGTTCCGCACGCATACTCCCAGATATTTTACAGAAGTAACTGCTACCAGTGTTTGTTCCGCTATCGTATAATCATACAATAAAGGATCCTTCTTTCTATGTATTCGCAATACATTACATTTGTGTATGTTAAGGGTCAGTTGCCACTCCCAGCACCAAGTGCCTATCCGCTGCAGATCTTCCTGCATTTCGCTACAATTTTCTAATGCTGCAACTTCTCTGTATACTACAGCATCATCTGCGAAAAGCCGCATGGAACTTCCGACACTATCTACTAGATCATTTATATATATTGTGAAAAGCAGTGGTCCCATAACACTCCCCTGTGGCACGCCAGAGGTTACTTTAACGTCTGTAGACGTCTCTCCATTGATAACAACATGCTGTGTTCTGTTTGCTAAAAACTCTTCAATCCAGCCACACAGCTCGTCTGATATTCCGTAGGCTCTTACTTTGTTTATCAGGCGACAGTGCGGAACTGTATCGAACGCCTTCCGGAAGTCAAGAAAAATAGCATCTACCTGGGAGCCTGTATCTAATATTTTCTGGGTCTCATGAACAAATAAAGCGAGTTGGGTCTCACACGATCGCTGTTTCCGGAATCCATGTTGATTCCTACATAGTAGATTCTGGGTTTCCAAAAACGACATGATACTCGAGCAAAAAACATGTTCTAAAATTCTACAACAGATCGACGTCAGAGATATAGGTCTATAGTTTTGCGCATCTGCTCGACGACCCTTCTTGAAGACTGGGACTATCTGTGCTCTTTTCCAATGATTTGGAACCCTCCGTTCCTCTAGAGACTTGCGGTACACGGCTGTTAGAAGGGGGGCAAGTTCTTTCGCGTACTCTGTGTAGAATCGAATTGGTATCCCGTCAGGTCCAGCGGACTTTCCTCTATTGAGTGATTCCAGTTGCTTTTCAATTCCTTGGACACTTATTTCGATGTCAGCCATTTTTTCGTTTGTGCGAGGATTTAGAGAAGGAACTGCAGTGCGGTCTTCCTCTGTGAAACAGCTTTGGAAAAAGGTGTTTAGTATTTCAGCTTTACGCGTGTCATCCTCTGTTTCAATGCCATCATCATCCCGTAGTGTCTGGATATGCTGTTTCGAGCCACTTACTGATTTAACGTAAGACCAGAACTTCCTAGGATTTTCTGTCAAGTCGGTACATAGAATTTTACTTTCGAATTCACTGAACGCTTCACGCATAGCCCTCCTTACGCTAACTTTGACATCGTTTAGCTTCTGTTTGTCTGAGAGGTTTTGGCTGCGTTTAAACTTGGAGTGGAGCTCTCTTTGCTTTCGCAGTAGTTTCGTAACTTTGTTGTTGTACCACGGTGGGTTTTTCCCGTCCCTCACAGTTTTACTCGGCACGTACCTGTCTAAAACGCATTTTACGATTGCCTTGAACTTTTTCCATAAACACTCAACATTGTCAGTGTCGGAACAGAAATTTTCGTTTTGATCTGTTAGGTAGTCTGAAATCTGCCTTCTATTACTCTTGCTAAACAGATAAACCTTCCTCCCTTTTTTTATATTCCTATTAACTTCCATATTCAGGGATGCTGCAACGGCCTTATGATCACTGATTCCCTGTTCTGTACATACAGAGTCGAAAAGTTCGGGTCTGTTTGTTATCAGTAGGTCCAAGATGTTATCTCCACGAGTCGCTTCTCTGTTTAATTGCTCGAGGTAATTTTCGGATAGTGCACTCAGTATAATGTCACTCGATGCTCTGTCCCTACCACCCGTCCTAAACATCTGAGTGTCCCAGTCTATATCCGGTAAATTGAAATGTACTCCAAATTTTCTCTCAGTTGTTCTGCCACTAATGCTGCTGAGTCGGGAGGTCGGTAAAAGGAGCCAATTATTAACCTAGTTCGGTTGTTGAGTGTAACCTCCACCCATAATAATTCACAGGAACTATCCACTTCTACTTCACTACAGGATAAACTACTACTAACAGCGACGAACACTCCACCACCGGTTGCATGCAATCTATCCTTTCTAAACACCGTCTGTACCTTTGTAAAAATTTCGGCAGAATTTATCTCTGGCTTAAGCCAGCTTTCTGTACCTATAACGATTTCAGCTTCGGTGCTTTCTATCAGCGCTTGAAGTTCTGGTACTTTAAAAATGCAGCTTCGACAGTTGACAATTACAATACCGCTTGCTGCTTGGTCCCCGCATGTCCTGATTTTGACCCGCACTCGTTGAGGCTGTTGCCCTTTCTGTACTTGCCCAAGGCCATCTAACCTAAAAAACCGCCAGCCCACGCCACACAACGCCTGCTACACGTGTAACGGCTTGTTGCGTGTAGTGGACTCCTGAACTATCCAGCGGAACCCGAAACCCCACCACCCCATGGCGCAAGTCGAGGAATCTGCAGCCCACACGGTCGCAGAACCGTCTCAGCCTCTGATTCAGACCCTCCACTCGGCTCTGTACCAAAGGTCCGCAGTCAGTCCTGTCGACGATGCTGCAGATGGTGAGCTCTGCTTTCATCCCGCTAGCGAGACTGGCAGTCTTCACCAAATCAGATAGCCGCCGGAAGCCAGAGAGGATTTCCTCCGATCCATAGCGACACACATCAATAGTGCCGACATGAGCGACCACCTGCAGATGGGTGCACCCTGTACCCTTCATGGCATCCGGAAGGACCCTTTCCACATCTGGAATGACTCCCCCCGGTATGCACACGGAGTGCACATTGGTTTTCTTCCCCTCTCTTGCTGCCATTTCCCTAAGGAGCTCCCAACTACCAGTAAGCCCACCCTCTGCGACTGCCCGGATCTTGCAGACTGAGGGGCAACCTCTGGAACAGGACAAGCAGCCATGTCAGGCCGAAGATTAGTATCAGCCTGAGACAGAGCCTGAAACCGGTTCATCAGACAAACTGGAGAGGCTTTCCGTTCAGCGCTCCGGAATGTCTTTCGCCCCCTGCCACACCTTGAGTCGACCTCCCACTCTACCACAGGTGAGGGATCAGCCTCAATGCGGGCAGTATCCCGGGCAACCACAGTCGTAGTCCGATCAGGGGATGTATGGGACGAGCTGGCCGTCCCCGACAAACCCCGATCCGGGCCCCCACAGTGATGCCCATTGGCAACAGCCTCAAGCTGTGTGACCGAAGCCAACACTGCCTGAAGCTGGGAGCGAAGGGATGCCAACTCAGCCTGCATCCGAACACAACAGTTACAGTCCCTATCCATGCTAAAAACTGTTTTGCAAAGAACGTCTGAACTAATCCTAGCACATTTTATGATTTTATTTGTTCTGTCTTTGACATTCAACCTATTGTTAACGCACTGATTCCTGCTGCTTCGCACGGATACTTCAGTATAGTCTAGGACCAAAGGTGTACAATAGTAAATAAATAAAGAAAGACTACAGCTACTGGCGGTTTCACATCATTCAAACAAAACATCTAATTCGTTATTAGATGATCAAGCAGTTTTCCCTGATAAGGAAAACTGGTTGAAAGCCACATATTTTCATGCAGATTCACTGTAATTTCGTAACATAACCTTAATTCAGCTGCCATTTTCGGTGTCTAGTGTGTCATTTGTTTCTATAAGTGCTGTCAACATTTTAGATATGCGTGTTTATGTGTGTGTATTTATTTTTTAAATATTTCAAATTAGGAATTGAATGCGACGTATGATTACCTATTGGGATGTTTGCATACTGTGTAATCGATTAGTGTAAAAAATGAGTTAGCTATACTGACACACTTTTCTCCTCTCTTAACATCGAATAAAGCAATCGGAAATATAAAATTAAAAAATGCCCATTTTCAGCTTTCGTCGCCAAGTACGTGCAGATAATGAGTAGGCGAGAAGGAAAGGCGGCCAATACCTGTTTCTTGTTGCTCCTCGACGAATTTCTTCCTCGTTAAGTATTGTACGTCTTTGAAAATAACAGTGCTGGTTACTATTGGATATGATCATGCTGAATAATATGATTTGGACGTTGCTTCTATCCGTTTCTTCGTTGGCTGTTTTTTCTATTTTTTGTTCATTTCACTCACACTTCTACAAGTTTGAACAAATTAAACTTCCATTGTAATACAAACATTATCAAAATGTTGTTTGGCCAAAAGCAAACAAATTCACAGGCCAACAGCTCACGTCATGACTCTACCAAGCCCATACTCACTACTGCATAACTGATTGACTGGTTACTACTGCCAACGGCACACAAATATACAAGTATAAAAGTACATGAAGTCGCATAGCAGATTACATCAATCTTTTACGTCCAAAGAGTTTCACATAATAAAATACTTGTAAAATGTTTTCAGGATAAATTACACAGATAGGAGTAATGAGAAACTTTATCACTGTTATAGTTTTAAATAATGACAGTATTTGGAATAAGTGTAGTCATTGGGATATGGGTAGCTATGAGAATGAAGAGAAGACTTCTTTAAAAATGGACCGAACGACGTGAAATAATAATCACGAATTTATGATACATCCTTGTACATGCATTTCCATATGTTCAAAAATGTGTTTTGCATTCAGAATGTTTGTCCCGGCTTGTGTGATTGGCAAAGACCAGGGTCTGTCAGTAGGGCCACATAAGCTATAACTTTAACTCGACGAACATTCTGAACTACAAGAAGCACGTTAGGCCGTAGTAGCAACAGGTAAACCACAATTCAAGCCGACAATGACAAATATGTTTGTCGTTTTGGAAAGTATATTCGTTTAGAAAAGTTAACTTCTACAACGGTCGGATATCACTATTATTATATGTGGCAATGCTGTGTAGAAAATTCCAGTTAATAAATGCTTTATTTGTTCGAACTTTATTTAAGTTGTATTTGTAATGAGGTAGTATGAAAAGGGCAATCTCTTATTCGTGATTAATAAGATAGGCCGCGCGCGGTTAGAGGCGCCTTGTCACTGACTGCGCGGCCCCTCCCGCTGAAGGTTAGAGTCCTCCCTCCGCCATGGGTGTACGTGTTGTTCTTAGCATAAGTTACCTGAAGTTAGTTTAAATAGTGAGTAAGTCTAGGGACCAATGACCTCAGCGGTTTGGTCCCTTAGAAATTCACACACGCTTGAACATTTTTGAATTAGTTAACTTCGTAAAATATAGGTATGAAGCTGGCAATCATGATGCCCTTTTGCCTATGATAATTAAAAGTCTCTTTTATGTAAAATTTTTTCACAAATACTAAGTTTTCGCGCAAAATCAGCGTTCAGTCTCAGAAGGTGGTTAAAAACCTTTCTAACCATACTTCGTTCATCCCTGCACGATTAGTATGTGTTGAGAAAAAGGGATGTTGAGTTGAAGAATAATATGTAAGATAATTTTATATTATAATTATAATTTCAAATTAAACTAGGAATAAATCTTGTCATTTTTATATATTAGTTCTATTTATGAAAAAATGTAAGAATAAATTAGTTTTTCAGATTTACCCTTTTGCTTCCAGTAGATCGTGTCATATGAGTATGGTATTCTACGGTACGAAGAGAGAGAGAGAGAGAGAGATGAGCACTGGCCACTTCCATTACAACATCTACTTCGTCATTTAACAGCAGTTTGTTTCTTTGCTTTGTTTTGTTCGCGCCACAGTTCTCTTGTAAATTTAACCAGTCAGTCATTATTTATTCTTATTATTTTCATTTCTTTTCAGAAATTAATGTACAAGCCGTGTTTTGAAAGTAAGGTCCGTTTTAACAAAAGTACACAACGAAAAATTATTTCAAAAAAGTAAATTTATTTTCAGAAAGTACATACTTCACTCTATTTTCCGACATAGTTGCCAAGTTTGTTGAAACACCTCTTCATAAAAACTTGCCATCTGCTCCGATAACCAAGAATTCACTGCGGTTTTCACGTCGTCGTCATCATTATAACAGTTGCCACTGAGGTGTTGTTTGAGGTGGTGGAACAGATGGTAATCGCTCCGGCGCTAGATCAGGACTGTAGAGTGGGTGGTCTAAAACGTCCCAGCCAAAATTGCCCAATAAATGGCAGGTCTGACCTGCAGTGTGAGGTCTTGCATTGTCATGGAAAAGGACAATTCCCTTTGTCAGCATACCGCGTCTTTTGTTTTGAATCGCTCTGCATAGCTTTCTCAGGATTTGGCAGTACGCTTCTGCATTGATAGTGGTTCCTCGTTGCATGTAGTCGACCAACAAAACACCATGCCTACCCCAAAACACCGACACCATAATGTTGCGCTGGGACATTGTTTGGCCTTCACCTTTACAGGCGAGTGTATGTGTCTCCATTCCATGCTCTGTTGCTTCGATTCGGGCATGATATGCGAAACCCATGTTTCGTTTCCAGTTACAATATGACTCAAAAAGCCGTCACCTTCTTCGTGATAACGAGTCAAGAACTTCATCGCACACTCAAATCTTTGGTTTTTATAGTCCTCTGTTAGGAGTTTCGGGACCCAACGGGAGCAGAGTTTCCTAAACTTTAGGTGTTCAGAAACAATGTTGTAAAGCGCTGATCTCGACACGTCACGAAATTCGTTTGAGAGACCTGTTATTGTGAAGCGCCTGTTCTCACGAATCCTCGCTTCAACTGAAGCCACCAAATCGTCGGTAATCAAAGAAGGGCGACCGGAGCGGTCCTCATCATGGACGTTGTTACGGCCATCTTTGAATTCTCGTACCCACTTAAGCACTTTGCTTTCACTCATAACTGTATCACCGTACACTTCGCAAATCTGTCGATGAATTTCTGCAGCAGACAGGTTCTTTGCTAACAAAAACCGTATCACTGAGCGAACCTCACACGCGGCGGGCGAGTTGATAGTCTTCAACATTTTGAAAGCACAGAACAGAACCGTACAGGTTAGCTACAGAGCTGAAACTGAGCACAGTTGGTCCCGCGGCATGCCGGTACACGATGCACGCGCTCGTTGCGGTATGCGCGCGAACTACTAGTGTCTACAACAAAACGGACCGTACCAGAAAAACACGCCTCGTATATGGCTACATAGTCCGAATCATTCATTGTACTTAATGATAGAGGATGGGGAGAAACATTCAGAGGATGTAATTTGGCCGTTCTTAGTGTGGTGTAAGCCGTGTAGTGTCAGCATATACCCGCCAGGCCGCTTCTGTTACACGGCTCACGACCAGCGGGGGGAATAGCGGCGTCCACATTACGGGCCGGCACTCTGGACACACGCAGCTCGGTAACGGGCCTCGGATAACACGCTGTGGCGAGCAGTTGGCCGTGTCACTCGCTGTCCGCCGATCCAATTAGCGTCGCCGCGAGCGCGGACACGCCCCTCATACACCGCTCTGCGCCTGCGTCTCCTCGCACTGCCCTATGGTTGCCTGCTCGCGTTTTCGGCTCAACGATGCCGCCTTACAAACTGATGCAGCGCATGACGGACTAGGCTGCTAACAGGCGTACCGCCCGTGGACGCGTCCCACGGCACTTCTGCGTTGCGATTGTGCTAATACTGGGTGCGTCCTCAGGGACATCCACTGTGCATGATAATCCAGTCAGAAACGTGGCCTAGCTGTACCAGTGTAACCAACTTCTCGTCTAACTCCTACGTGACAACTGAAAGAAAATTACGTGCGCTTAAGTCTATTCATAATTTTTGTAAGCAGTTACGAAGCACGTTCAATAAGTAATGCAACAATTTTTCTTGGACAATTTTCTTTGAAAAAATGTAGAATTTGTTGTGGGACGTTGTGGAATATTCTCGTTTCAACCCCTGTAGTTTCAACACGTTCCGACAGTAGGCAGCGCTGTACGTAGCCTTCAAAAGTACGCCTGAACGGAGGTGCGTTCCAAACAGAGAGCTGTCATCGAGTTCCTTTTGGCGGGAAACCAGGGCGGCGTAGATATTCATAGTCGCTTGCAGAATGTCTACGGAGACTTGGCAATGAACGAAAGCACGTTGAGTCGTCGTGCGAGGTGTCTGTCATCATCGCAACAAGGCCGCGCAAACCTGACCAATCTTCCGCGTGCCGGTGCGTCCCCAAACATCTGTGACTTCAGCTATGTTGGAACGTGTGGTCACTCTTGTTGTGTTGGCAAAAGAGCCAACACCGTGTTACTAGAGGAGGCCGAAATGCACGCGTTTTAGTTCACGCAGGCTGGCGTAAGGAGGGAAGGACTATACTGACGTGAGGTCTAGAGCATGACAAGGAATTAGAATTCAGAAATCGGACGTAATTAGTTTGATATTTAACTTTAATCCATTAATGATGAACGTCGCTCTTGACGGTACATGATTCATAATATTATCGGATCAGAATACATTCGTAGTAACTGAATATGGCGCCTTGCTAGGTCGTAGCAAATGACGTAGCTGAAGGCTATGCTAAACTGTCGTCTCTGCAAATGAGAGCGTATGTAGACAGTGAACGATCGCTAGCGAAGTCGGCTGTACAAGTGGGGCGAGTGCTAGGGAATCTCTCTAGACTAGACCTGCCGTGTGGCGGCGCTCGGTCTGCAATCACTAATAGTGGCGACACGCGGGTCCGACGTATACTAACGGACCGCGGCCGATTTAAAGGCTACCACCTAGCAAGTGTGGTGTCTGGCGGTGACACCACAACTCTCATTTGGGGTGATCGTCGGATGCAAATGAACTTCTCTATGACAACGCAAGATCTCACACAAATCTGCGCACTCGAGACGAGTACACAAAACTTCATTGGACTGTTCTTCGTCGGCCACCTTACAGCCCGGACTTCACACCTTCCGTATTCCATCTGTTTGGCCCAGTGAAGGATGCAGTCTGCGGGAAGCAGTACGTGGATGATGGGGAGGCTATTGATGCAGCAGGACTTTGCATCTGATGTCGACCAGTAGGATGGTACCATGCGGACGTATAGGCCCTCCCAGTAAGGTGACGTAAGGCCGCCGCATTGAAAGCAGATTATACTGGAAAATAGGGTTTTGTAGCCAAAAGAGTGGGGTATAATGTGGCGTACTGAAATCTTGAATAACAACAATCTGCTTTCAGAAAGAGTGTTGGATTACTTATTGAACGCCTCTCGTACATTGTTGTAGCAAGTTCCATGTGCGTAAAAGACATACGTGTTGTTTATATTTAATTAATTTTTTTCATTTACCCTTCTTAGTTAATCATTTTAATAATTCAGAACACAGCATAACGCAAATATAACTCACTGTCAGCAGTCAAAACAAAGTAATAAAACAAGGAGACATAATTTTCCAGAAAGAAAAAAGCACAAAATAATAAATAATAATAATAGTAATAACAATAATTACTAATGATCTGGAATACTGAAGCTGATGGCAACTCTTATTTGCTCTCCTCTACCAAGTGAAAGACAACAGGCTTAGCCGGCCGAAGTGGCCGAGCGGTTCTAGGCGCTACAGTCTGGAACCGCGCGACCGCTACGGTCGAAGGTCGAATCCTGCCACGGGCATGGATGTGTGTGATGTCCTTAGGTTAGTTAGGTTTAAGTAGTTCTAAGTTCTAGGGGACTGATGACCTCAGCAGTTAAGTCCCATAGTGCTCAGAGCCAGCCACAACAGACTTGCAAAATAAATTTTCGTGTATTTATGGGAGAAAAAGTCTGCGATAGCCTTTATCATGGAAATAAGAAAGCAGATGGAAAGAAACATCTTCAGTGAATCAGAATCAACAGTTAGAAATTGGTTTAGAATCAAGATACTTAATTTAGGCTACTGTTACAGGAGAAATAAAAGAAGAGGAAAAACGGGAACAACTGTGACAGAAAAAAGAAGTAACTAACACAGAGACAAGATACAGAAAGAAAACAACAAGGAAAATAGAGCGAATGAATTTGTTGCATAATCCCCGTTGAGCAATATGAAGATAAAGAAAAGGGACGTAAAACTCCAGCAACGACACAATATTTTAAAAGACATGATATGTAACCAAATTAATTCAGTAGATTTTCGAGCTGTAACGTGAGTTAGTCAAACACTTTGCTCCATACAGATCCAATACTCTCGCTGTTGTAGAATATGAATAATTCATCAACTTTTACTACAACTTTAGCTTAATCTATATATTTGACTAAGTTAAAAGTCCCCTTCCGCATTTTTCTGTTTGTATATGGAAGCTAATCTCAGAAACTGCTGTAGGACTTTTGATACGGTTTTCACTAATGGATATACTGATTCACGAGGTAGGTTTGTGCATGCACGGTTGTCAGAAATAGTTTGAAAAACTTGTAAGGGTATTTCAGGGTAGATTGTGATGAGAAATAATTATTAAGAAAAAATACGATACACTGCGCCGTTTCCGAGCTAATTGGGACAAGTTAGCAAATGAGACCGTTGCGCCCGCGATTTAAAGCGGCCCGCCAGAGACAGTGCCGCCAAACTTGTGCATCGTTTGGTTTCCTAAAACAGAACGAGAGAGCGACTGAAAAATTGAATATACCACGGTACTAAGGGTCGAACACGAGCGTACAGCTGTTAGTTGTTAAATTTGCAATTTGGGAGCTTCTAATGCCCTATGTCATCAAAAGTATCCGGACACCTGGCTGAAAATGACTTACAAGTTCGCGGCGCCCTCCATACTGGAATTCAATATGGTGTTGGCCCACCCCTTAGCCTTGATGACAGATTCCACTCTCGCAAGCAAGAAGGTTTCTTGGGGAATGGCAGCCCACCCTTCACAGAGTACTGCACTGAGGAGAGGTATCGATGTCGCTCGGTGAGGCCTGGCATGAAGTCGGCGTTCCAAAACATCCCAAAGGTGTTTTATAGGATTCAGGTTAGGACTCTGCTCAGGCCAGCCCATTACTGGGATGTTATTGGCGTGACGTGTAACCACTCCGCCACAGGTCGTGCGTTATGAACAGGTGCTCGATCGTGTTGAAAATGCAGTCGCCATCCCTGAATTGCTCTTCAACGGTGGGAAGCAAGAAGGTGCTTAAAACATCAATGTAGGCCTGTGCTGTGATAGTGCCACACATATCAACAAGGGATGCAAGCCCCCCCCCCCCCCATGAAAAACACGACCACACCATAACACCACTGCCTCCGAATTTTACTGTTGGCACTACACACGCTGGCATACGACGTTCACGGGGCATTCGCCATACCCACACCCTGCCATCGGATCGCCACATTGTGTACCGCGATTCGTCAATCCACACAACGTTTTTTCCATCGTTCAATCGTCCAGTGTTTACGCTCCTGACACCAAGCGAGGCCACGTTTGGCATTTTCTAGTGTGATGTGTGGCTTATGAGCAACCGCTCGACCATGAAATCCAATTTTCACATCTCCCGCCTAACTGTCATAGTACTTGCAGTGAATCCTGATGCAGTTTGGAATTCCTGTGTGATGGCCTGGAAAGATGCCTGCCTATTACGTATAACGAACCTCTTCAACTGTCGGCGGTGTCTGTCAGTCAGCCGACGAGGTCGGCCTGGACGCTTTTGTGCTGTTCGTGTTTCGACATTTTTGTAATCATCAGGTGGTCTGGAAGCAATTCTTATTTTTTTTATCGTCGAGTTTTGGGGGTGTCCGGATGCTTTTGATCACACAGTGTATGTGTAGCTGCTTTCAGATGGAGTTGAATTATAGACTCGTACTTAATAGCGTGTAGTACCGCTTCTGACCATTGGCGTAATTGGAAATCAGGTTAGACGGAGTATGTGGCAATAGCCGTTCATTCGGTGCACCGTCCTCGAATACAATAGTACTGGCATGCAATGCGCACTCCACCATATACAGTGCATTGGTTTGGCGGAATAACGGTGTAAATATGGCTGACAGTAAGTTAACAGACCTTTACAGCTATGGTTTACGGTCAGTTTCCCGTTACAAATGGTATTCAGAACTACAGTCGCCAACTTCAATGAAATTTAACGTGTAAACAGATGCTGTGTTGCTGATAGAAGCTGATGATTATATTATTTTGTAAATGACTTTATTGTCGCCTTTGACTGTAGCAATTATGTACCCCTGATCATCTTGAGTTTCAAAGGTGATTCTTGTTAATATTAACAAACTGCGGTGGTTTTTTATTAGTGTTATTTATTTACACTATCGAAATTTCGGGCGTGTGGCCATTATCAAATGGTATAACAGTGCTTTTTATAACTTTATAATGAAGACAGTTCACACGAGCGGTCATTTCATGTAATTCATGTAAAACAAACAAACAAACCAAAAAAAAACCTTGGAAACATAGACATATGGATACGACGACGACGTGTATACATTTCCGAAGATTTTTCGATTTTGACATGTACTAAAGCAAAGTTATACCACTTGATAATGACCACTCGGTCGAAATTGCAATCGTAATTTACAAAACTTTCTCAGTAGCATGAACCCCAACCAAAAGAAGTTAATTAGTTTATATTAATTTTTAGGTGCACAGTTATTTGTAATGGGAACAAGAATTTATTTGCCGTTTCGCCAGAAGATCTTTAACAAACTGCATAAAAAAATGTAGTTGCGGCAGGTGAGGTGAAAACAAAGAACTACACTTATGCTCATAAATTAAGGATAATGCTGACAGATGGTAAAACAACACTCTGGTAGGCGGTTTGTGGGCATAAATCACCTCGTGGTATGACCATGCGGTGCATTTGACCCGCGGTCGTCGCACGGTGGCGCTGGCAGCAGTCCACATACGCAGAGGTGTGTTGGTGCATGTCAGAGTACGGAGCAGCGAGTAAGTGTGCAGACATTTTCAGACGCGCTAATGGTGACTGTGTGTCGATAATGGCTGAACACATGTTGATGACGTTATGAGGGGTAGAATACTAGCGCGGCTGGAGGCTGGTCAAACACAGCAGGTCGTAGCACGGACCCTCCGTGTGCCACAAAGTGTGATCTCAAGATTATGGCAACGATTCCAGCAGACAGGAAACGTGTCCAGGCGGTACAGTACGGGATGTCCACAGTGTACAACACCACAAGAAGACCGATATTTCACCATCAGTGCCCGCAGACGGCCACGGAGTACTGCAGGTAGCCTTGCTTGGGACCTTACCGCAGCCACTGGAACAGCTGTCTCCAGACTCACAGTTTCCAGACGACTGAACAGACATGGTTTATTCGCCCGGAGACTTGCAAGGTGCATTCCACTGACTCCTGGTCACAGGAGAGCCCATAAAGACTGGTGTCAAGAACACAGAACATGGTCATTGGAACAGTGGTCCGTAAACCCCATCGAGCACGTCTGGGATGCTCTCGGCACGTCTTCAAACCCCTACGACACGTCAGGAGCTCCGACAGGCACTGGTGCAAGAATGGGAGGCTATACCCCAGCAGCTGCTGTGTCGTGTGTGTTACGTATGTGCCTATGCTATTAGCGCCAGTTTTGTGTAGTGCCACGTTGTGTGGCACCACATGTGGCAATTATCCTTAATTTATGAGCTTGAGTATATATTCTTAGGAGAAGAAAAAAACTTCTTAGCCAAAATCACAATAAAACACTGTATTGTGGATAACCGGTTTCGATAAACTATGTTACCAACATCACAGATTACTATAAAAATCTTGTGCCAGATGCACACAAAATCTTTACATAACCTGAACGAAGATCTGATGATGGTACCATAGTTATCTGAAGCCGATTATCCACAATACAGTGTTTTATTGCGATCTTGGCTCCTCCTAAGAAATAGATCGCCCCTTCGTACTCAGTATGAGTAAGCTAAAAGAACTTCATCTAGATCTACATTCCGCAAGCCATCTTACTGCGCGTGGCGGAGGGTACTTTGTGTACCACTCACTTCCTGCTTATCCTGTTCCAGTCGCGAATTGTTCGCGGGTAGAACGGATGTTGGTAAGCCTCTGTGTCAGCTCGTATCTCTCCAATTCTGCCTTCATGGTCTTTTCGCGAGATATACGTAGGAGGAAGCAATATGTTGGTTGACTCTTCTAGAAAGGTGTGCTCTCGGCACTTTAAAAGTAAACCACACTGTGATGGAGAACGCCTCTCTTGCAGCGTGTGCCACTGGAGTTGGCTAAGCGTCTCCGTGTGCTTACTAAATGAACCTGCGGCGAAAAGTGCTGCTCTTCTTTGGATCTACTCTATTTCTTCTATTAACCCCATCTTGTACGAAACACAGACTGATGAGCAATATTCAAATATAGATCGAACGAGGTTTTTGTAAGCTACCTCCTTTGTAGGTGGTGTACACTATCTGAGGATTCTTCCAAAGAATCTCAGTCTGGTATCTGTCTTACCTGAGGTTAAACTTATGTGGTCGTTCCACATCGCTTCTTTAGCATACACCTAAATATTTTATGTACGTGACCGCTCGCAGTGACTGTTCTGTAACAGCGCAGTCATACAGTAATAGGTCTATGTGCCTGTTACGTTACATTTCTTTATGTGGACAGTCAGTTGCCAATTCTCTGCAGGTCTTCCTGCATTTTGCTACTTCTCTGAATACAACAACATTATCTGCAAAAAGCCTCATGGAACTTTACTCAAAATGTTCAAATGTGTGTGAACTCCTAAGGGACCAAACTGCTTAGGTCTTCGGTCCCTAGACTTACGCACTACTTAGACTAACTTATGCTAAGAGCAACACACACACCCATGCCGGAGGGAGAACTCGAACCTCCGCTGGGAGGGGCCGCGCAGTACGTGAAATGACGCCTTAAACCGCGCGGCCACTCCGTGCAGCAGAACTTCACTCTGAAACTCATCAAGTGAACGGTAAGCCGTGCTGCACAGATGCTTGTCTACCTACCCAAACTTTATTTCATTGTAACTCCAATTATATGTGTTATGACAAGGATTGAGTCCAGAGCCTTCTTGAAGTTACTGAAAGTTGACATTCCGCTTAGGCTGTACCAAAAAATATTTATTGCTTTTATATCACCACTGCAATTTCGACTTTTTGGCGTCACAGGTGGTCTGGAAGCAATTCTTTTTTTATCGCCGAATTTGTAAACTTTTTGTAATTTTTTGGGGGGCAACTGATTTCCTCCAGACCACCTGACGATGACAAATTTTCGAAATTGAAATCGTGATACATAAACAATAAAGATTTTTGGTACAACCAAAGTAGCATGACAACTTTTGGTCTAATTATTTGTATGTGACATCGTGACTGGAATTTGTTAATCATTAACTGTTAGAAAAAACACTTGAGAACTACATTTTTTATCTTCTCGGCACGAAGATTAATTATGATTTACTCTTTAAGCAAATAAGTTACATATTTCATTCAGTTGCAGTTTTCACAAAGGGCCGCCTAGAGGCGTCTTTTCATGCGCCAATCTGTTTAGGGATGGCAGCTGAGTCAGTAAACAATGCGCCGCTAGTTGACCTTCCTTCCGAGGCACGGGTGGAATCCGAGCGAAAACCCGTCCTCCGCTCTCTGCTGTGTGTTTTGCGCCTACTGATGCGTTCGCACAATGCCGCCTGCGCCGTCATGAGTGACTAAACGCGCAGTAGCGTGCCTGGAATAACACCAGCATCCCAGAGCGTGCCTGACGTCGATATGCATTGACACTGCAGTTTTTGAAACACTCTACAAAAACGTCAGTATTTTTGAGACTCAAGTTTTTCTGTCAAAGCATATAATGATCTTTTTCTTTGATAAAATTTCCGTTACTTCCAGCAGTACCGTGACCCTGACTGCGCATCGTCCAGATAATGTTCCCGTTACACCTCCATCTGATGATGAGCCTGTAGTGGCTTGAGGATTAGTAAATCGTAGAATACATCGAATGAAAAATTAAAAAAAGCCGCTGGTTGCATATTTACTTATATAAATCGCCAAATAAACAAAATTGATCAAGTTCACACCTGGCTCTTACCCCGTACTTATTTCAAAGCTCGCAACATCTCTTCCGTTCGTCTTCAACTTTCTTACGACAATATAGTAAATTTAAACTTAAATTTGTTCAAGTTATATGGAATGTTTCTGAGGACTGCGACTGTATTGTAAATTTATGAAATAAATTCTACCGCTTCAGTCACTTTTTTACTAACTGAAAGAACAGTTATAGATCAGAAGGCTGTGAAAACCTTAAACAAAGTAACAAGGCTCACCAAGATGACGAAAAAACACCCAAAGATATAAATAAAAAGCTAAGTTACCATGAAGCATAATCATCAAGGCGGAAAGGAAATTCTTTGTGTGTAATGAAAGAAGAACAATACATAAGGAAAACATTGCGTTTTTCACTAATAATGGCATTACTGAAAAGAAGAAGACCCCACAAAAGCGTTTTAGACAAAATTAAAATCAGAGCTAAAGAACACATACACATTTCTTGTTGACTGTGAAAAGAGGCATAGTACGATTTTGTATCCACACGCACCGAAGATAAGATTGCAACTAAAAATATACAAGGGAGCTTCCCCAATCCGCGTGATTGTGAGCTCGAAAAACAGCTCAGGTTACGTCGGTTACTTCCGCGATTTGTGTGAAACATTCTCAGTTTCTCCCTGTGTAGAGAGCCCGTCAGCAACGTGTCAGAAAATCTTAGAGTGATACATATAACCCCTCGTTTCAAATTTATTTTAGAGCATTTAATGGATTCTTTTGCACAAGTGAAAACCACATTTGAACTTACTCAACACTTAGTTCTTTTTCTCCCAGCATCTCTTCATATTTCCGCTGTGTTTCTTCTTACATTTTTCTGTGCATCATGTGACTTTTATGGCTATTTTTACAATAAATTTATGTTTGTGAGTTAAGGTTCAGAATTTTGTTGTATCTTGATTGTCTATTACTTTTGAGTCTCTATTAGCCAGTTCGGTGATTTTTCGTCGATAAAGTTAGATATAGTTCCTTTGAGAGTCTTTTCCTTCACAGGCCTATAGCAGTTAAGTGATTGTAAAATTGTGGTCGCTGTTTCCTGATGTGATTGTAAAATTGTGGTCGCTGTTTCCTGATTTTTTTCTGGTATCGTGACAGATTTTTTATTTATTCCAATTCCACTTTCGCATTTTAACCTCGAGTTACCTCTCTCGTTTTCCCATGCTTTTAAATAATTTTTTTGTTTAAGATTTTATCTCCGTTTAGAAAGTGTCAATTGCTTTTGTTTCGCAACTGTCGTACTTTCGCGTTTTGTGATCAAGATGTTTTCTTCTTCTGTTCTAGGTGAGTAGAGTGCTTTAAGAGTTGCAGTAGACGGACCGAGGTGACTGTACGACAGACTAGGTAAGTAAATTAAATTTTCTGCCATTCTACACTCCTGGAAATGGAAAAAAGAACACATTGACACCGGTGTGTCAGACCCACCATTCTTGCTCCGGACACTGCGAGAGGGCTGTACAAGCAATGATCACACGCACGCCACAGCGGACACACCAGGAACCGCGGTGTTGGCCGTCGAATGGCGCTAGCTGCGCAGCATTTGTGCACCGCCGCCGTCAGTGTCAGCCAGTTTGCCGTGGCATACGGAGCTCCATCGCAGTCTTTAACACTGGTAGCATGCCGCGACAGCGTGGACGTGAACCGTATGTGCAGTTGACGGACTTCGAGCGAGGGCGTATAGTGGGCATGCGGGAGGCCGGGTGGACGTACCGCCGAATTGCTCAACACGTGGGGCGTGAGGTCTCCACAGTACGTCGATGTTGTCGCCAGTGGTCGGCGGAAGGTGCACGTGCCCGTCGACCTGGGACCGGACCGCAGCGACGCACGGATGCACGCCAAGACCGTAGGATCCTACGCAGTGCCGTAGGGGACCGCACCGCCACTTCCCAGCAAATTAGGGACACTGTTGCTCCTGGGGTATCGGCGGGGACCATTCGCAACCGTCTCCATGAAGCTGGGCTACGGTCCCGCACACCGTTAGGCCGTCTTCCGCTCACGCCCCAACATCGTGCAGCCCGCCTCCAGTGGTGTCGCGACAGGCGTGAATGGAGGGACGAATGGAGACGTGTCGTCTTCAGCGATGAGAGTCGCTTCTGCCTTGGTGCCAATGATGGTCGTATGCGTGTTTGGCGCCGTGCAGGTGAGCGCCACAATCAGGACTGCATACGACCGAGGCACACAGGGCCAACACCCGGCATCATGGTGTGGGGAGCGATCTCCTACACTGGCCGTACACCACTGGTGATCGTCGAGGGGACACTGAATAGTGCACGGTACATCCAAACCGTCATCGAACCCATCGTTCTACCATTCCTAGACCGGCAAGGGAACTTGCTGTTCCAACAGGACAATGCACGTCCGCATGTATCCCGTGCCACCCAACGTGCTCTAGAAGGTGTAAGTCAACTACCCTGGCCAGCAAGATCTCCGGATCTGTCCCCCATTGAGCATGTTTGGGACTGGATGAAGCGTCGTCTCACGCGGTCTGCACGTCCAGCACGAACGCTGGTCCAACTGAGGCGCCAGGTGGAAATGGCATGGCAAGCCGTTCCACAGGACTACACCCAGCATCTCTACGATCGTCTCCATGGGAGAATAGCAGCCTGCATTGCTGCGAAAGGTGGATATACACTGTACTAGTGCCGACATTGTGCATTCTCTGTTGCCTGTGTCTATGTGCCTGTGGTTCTGACAGTGTGATCATGTGATGTATCTGACCCCAGGAATGTGTCAATAAAGTTTCCCCTTCCTGGGACAATGAATTCACGGTGTTCTTATTTCAATTTCCAGGAGTGTATGTTTGCCCTACAATTTTTCATTTAGTCGTACGCCATTTAGACGAAACTGTTGCAGCCACATGTCAGTTATTTCATCAACAATGGAAGCTGAAGTGAAGCTAATTGTGCCGTGTGCCCTAACATTGCTTGGTCCGCCATATACTTCATTGTAAGTAGGCTGTTTAGGTTTTTATGTAGATAACGTCACCTAGCGCTCTGTATGAAAATCATTGGCTGTGCTGTGTGCAGTCTGAGGCTGATCGGCATTGTTGCAATATTCGCCATTGTAGTGTAGGGCAGTTGGATGTGAACAGCGCATAGCTTGCGCAGTTGGAGGTGAGCGGCCAGCAGTGGTGGATGTGGGGAGGGAGATGGCAGAATTTTAAGAGCGGACGATCTGGACGTGTGTCCGCCAGAAAGAGTAAATTTGCAATACTGGATATCATGAACTGATATATATATATATATATATATATATATATATATATATATATATATATATATATATAATGACTTTTGAACACTATTAAGGTAAATACATTGTTTGTTCTCTATCAAAATCTTTCATTTGCTTAGTATGCCTATCAGTAGTTAGTGCCTTCAGTAGTTAGAATCTTTTATTTAGCTGGCAGTATTGGCGCTCGCTGTTTTGCAGTAGTTCGAGTTACGAAGATTTTTGTGAAGTAAGTGATTCATGAAAGGTATAGATTATTGTTAGTCAGGGTCATTCTTTTGTAGGGATTGTTGAAAGTCAGATTGCGTTGCGCTAAAAATGTTGTGTGTCAGTTTAGTCTTGATCAGCATAAGTAAAGAGCGAAATGTCTGAGTACGTTCAGTTCTGCTCAGCTGTTTAAAAATCAAATAACGTAAGGGGTTTAATCAGCACAGTAATTCACTAATTTTTCTGAGGGGACATTTCATTATTAAAGTGAAAGTTATTGTGAAATATTATGTACCCAATAATATGATTATGCATCATGAATTCAAAAACACGCATATCTGCATCTACAACTACAGCTATACACTGCAAACGACAGTGCAAACGACAGTAAAGTGCTTGGCGGAGAGTACGTCCCACTGTACCAGTTATTAGGGCTTTTTACCGTTCCATTCACGTATGGAGCGCTGTAGGAATGACTCTTTACCTGCCTTTGAGCACTCTGCAATTAACGTAACCTTGTCCTTATGATCGCAACGAGAGCGATGCGTAGTTGGTTGTAGTATATTCCTAGAGTCATTACTTAAAGCTGGTTCTTGAAACTTTGTAAGTAGGCTTTCTTCGGTTAGTTTGCGTCTATCAAGTGTCTGAGCATAGCTATTGAGTATTTTCTGATGTGGTAGTTTAATGCAAAAGCAATAGCTGTCATTTTATGCGTCGAGTAATATCATTGTGATACTCTATTACGTGATTAAGCAATATAAAGTAAAACTACAAGGCCGCGTGGCGTCCACAGTCGCAATCGCATTTTATGCTCGCAGGAGGCAACGTGTGGGATGAGACGGTCTAGGGTTCCGTAGTAGCAGTGGGACATTCATGTGAGTCTATATGACTGGGTTGCTTGTATTGGACTACAACTCCAAAAGTCTGTCTTCTTTTTCCCCACAGTACTTGACGCGATTATCGAATTCAGTAATACTGCTCGTATGAAAAAGATGGAACACTGCATTGTAATTAGAGGATAATATTAGCTGAAACAGCTAGTTTGTTGAAAATTCGTTCTCACATTTGCTAGCTGGTAAGCCTCATCATCAGGAAGCGATATTACAATGTATTACTTATGCTTTTTCGAGCTGTTTATCCAAGCTGCGGCTTGGGATATGGCTGATGAGCAAGTAGACATTTCAAGAGAATAAAAAACCGGCGATCGCTGTTTTGTTAGAGTTATCGTTTATTAACTTGAAATCTGTGATGTTTGATAACACTTCGCAGCAATGAATTTGCTACTGGATGAAAATAAAGCGTTATGTTATAGATTGCGCTGATTCCGATTTTGCAATCAGAAATCTTGTAGGGCTTCTGGATTTAAATTTATAGCTGAAAGTTATATGATATTAAAAGCCTGTACATGGGTTGGTATGTAGCTGCATCAGTGAGCCGTATTTGATGTACAATTGTGTGAGTGTGTGTATGTATGTGTGTATATTCAAGACAATTCTGCTTTATGCGCTTGTGGAAAGATAAGTGTGCAGTAGTAGAAACAAGCAGGCAGACTTGGACAAGTTCTGACTAGTCTGCGACAAGTTCTAACTCGTCCGCGAGCTACAGCATGCAGGCAGGTTTCAACATGTTTTATAAAATTAGTTCCTGCGCAATTTCTTCTGTTCGTCCATTAGTCTGATTTGGAGATGGCTAGAGAATAGTTCGTGTCAGTGTGGCTCTGTGTTTTATTAACCAGCAGTCGCAGTAACAGGCATTTAAGAGATTTCATATATAAGACGATTCGGTAATTCGGTATATGGTGATTCAGTAAACGAAAGAGAAATAGGCACAGTTGTGTGAATTGTCCAGACTGCTTTTGCTACATTCGTGGCAAGTATATGACGTCCGACCAGCGCAAGAATGTGACCAGAAAGCTATGCATAGCTCACAAACACGTCTGCTGCTCACCTGGCAGACGCGCTAACCACTACGCCATCCTGACACAGTGACTTTGCTCAACTGTGCAAAATTATCCTAGCATGGCCCCTCCTCAATCCAAATTAGCATTCACGCCACATCCCACTGAGGTATTCCCCGTAAACTAAAAAAGCATTACAGAGGCTCCCCAACTGTACTGGAATGGCACCTCAGCATCGAGCGAAACGGGGGATCCTGCCTGAAACACAGGCGTAGGTTCTTTAATCAAATGAAAGTAAATGGCTCCAGAGACCTTTTCAAGTCTCAAACGTGTACGATTTATACAGGGTGTCCCATTTATCTTGACCACCCTAAATAACTGTTTGTCCAGATGCAAATTACAAAATGTTTGAAGTAAATGTTCTTTAGCCGTCATGGGGACATCAATCAGCGTGATTGTCTTCGTTGCAGCTTTGTTTTTTACAAAGATATGAACAGTGGTATGACTTGTTTAAATGGCACCCTGTATTTTTTATTCGCTAATTCATTTCCTCTCCTAAAGACCTATTAAAATATATCACAGTGTACCATTCACTGAAACACAACGTTATTAATTACATAACACAATACTGACGTTGACGCTCCCAGCGCTTAGTGCAGATAGAACCAACACTCGTTATTCCGTCAAACATCGTCAGCTGAAGATTTGTGTGAGTAGAATGTACACCAACGAAGAGAAAGTAGAAGTGCTACTCATCTATGGGGAATGTAAGTTAGCAGAATGTAATTGCAATACTGTTTTCTTATGTAGGGGTACATTTAGTACAGTAATTTAGTCCTTTGGAATACTGTATTGTACAGTAGGCATACAATAAAGGCTGTACTTGCTACAAACTGCATCGACATAACGTTTCTTTTATTGTTTTTGTTGTTGTTGTTGATGGTAGGCGAAATGCTACACGGGCAGCGGAACTGTACAGAGAACGATATCCTGACAAGAACCCACCTTCCCGGCGGAAGTTTTTCCTCTTGTCGCGACGCTTCAGCAAACGGGAAGTTTCAGCCCACGACAACGCAGTCGCCGTAGCACTAGCACACACGAAGCTGCCGAAGTTACTGTTCTCGCTTCGGTCGCTATGAATGCATATGTGAGCACACGACAGTTTGAACACGAGATTGCCGGCCGAAGTGGCCGTGCGGTTAAAGGCGCTGCAGTCTGGAACCGCAAGACCGCTACGGTCGCAGGTTCGAATCCTGCCTCGGGCATGGATATTTGTGATGTCCTTAGGTTAGTTAGGTTCAACTAGTTCTAAGTTCTAGGGGACTAATGACAGCAGTTGAGTCCCATAGTGCTCAGAGCCATTTGAACCATTTGAACACGAGATTGGCATTCCTAAAACCAGTGTACATCGTATTCTTACACGTCACCGGTTCCATCCTTACCATGTACACCTATACACCTGTCAGTGGGCACAGCAGCAAATCCTCACCAACCCGAACTTCTTCTATTTACCGATGAATGTTCCTTCTCAAACAAAGGACATGTAATACAAGGAACATGCATTATTGGTCCAGCGACAGCCCACGACGGCTTAGACAGGTGGAACATCAGCGTGAATGGAGAGTTAACGTCTGGTGTGGGATGCTTGGTACTACAATTATTGGCCCTTACTTCATCAATGGTAGTCTAAACGGCACAGCGTACGCCAGCTTCCTCAGACGAATTCTTCTTCCTCTTCTAGATGAAGTGCCGCTAAGAACCAGAAAACTTATATGGTATCAACACGATGGATGTCCAGCACATAATGCCGTGCGTGCACGTCGTGTTCTGAACCGAAGGTATCAAATGGTTCAAATGGCTCTAAGCACCATGGGACTTAACATCTAAGGTCATCAGTCCCCTAGAACTTAGAACTACTTAAACCTAACTAACCTAAGTACATCACATACATCCATGCCCGAGGCAGGATTCGAACCTGCCACGGTAGCAGCAGCACGGTTCCAGACTGAAGCGCTTAGAACCGCTCGGCCACAGCGGCTGGCTCCGAAGGTATCCTGCCAGATGGATTGGTCAAGGAGGAACAGTTACTTGGTCTGCTAGGTCTCCTGATTTAAATCCTCTAGACTTTTTTCTTTGGGGATGCATTAAAGACGTTGTCTATCGTGATATTCCAACAATTCCAGAGGACATGCAGTAACGTATCGTGCTTGCTTGTAATTCTCTTCGGCAGGCAACACTGGAAGCAGTAAATAGTTCTTTCATTCAACGCGTGGACCAGTGTATCGGCGTCCAGGGCCACCACTTTGACCACCTTTGAATGTTCTACTCCTGGGCCATGGTACAGTACAGTCAAAGTCAATTTTGTGTTATGTTTTTACTTGATTTTCCTTTGTTTTCTGACAACTCCAGCAAGTGGACGAGTTTGTGATACCGGGCCCAAAGTCAGTGTTCTGTTATGTAATTAGTAACGTTGTGTTTCAATGAATGGTACACTGTGATACATTTTTGGATAGGTCTTTAAGAGAGGAAATGAATTAGCGAATAAAAAATACAGGGTGCCATTTAAAAAAGTCATACCACTGTTCATATCTTTGTAAAAGACAAAGCTGCAACGAAGACAATCATGCTGATTGATGTCCCCATGACGGCTAAAGAACATTTATTTGAAACATTTTGCAATTTGCATCTGCACAAAAAGTTATTTAGGATGGTCAAGATAAATGGAACACCCTCTATATGCAGACTCAACTGATGAGTGGTTAGCTAGGCTGCCAAGTGAGATCCAGTTCGAATTGTGGCCTGGGTATAAATTTTCATTCGTCGCTTCAGTCTGCATATATAATTCCAATTCCTGAGAAGACGTGTGCTGACAGGTGTGAGTATTACCGAACCATCAGTTTCATAAGTCATTGCTCCAAAATACCGACGGGAGTTATTTGCAGAATAATGGAAGAACTGATAGAAACCGATTTCTGGTGTGATCAGTTTGGATTCCGGAGAGCGGCAAGACTTATTTAGGGTGGTCCAGATAAATGATACACCCTGTATAAATCGTACATGATTGAAACTTGAAAAGGTCTCTGGAACTAACCGGAATACACTCTTTTTGAAATTCTGAACGTGGCAGGGATAAAATACGGGGAGCGGAAAGTGTAGCCTATCCTCGATGTTATTCAGTCTATACATTCGGTAAGAAGTGAAGGAAACCAATGTGAAAACTGGAGAGGAAATTAAAGTTTAGGGAGAAGAAATAAACACTTTGAATTTTGCGGATGACACTGTAATGAGCAAAAGATTTGGAAGAACACTTGAACGGAATGGATAATTCCTCAAAAAGAGTTTAGAAGGTGAATATCAATAAAAGTAAAACAAGGCTAGTGGAGTGTAGTCGAATAAAATCCAGATTTTCTGAAGGAATAATAAGCAGATGAGTTCTGGCGTTTGGGTAGCAAAATAACTGATGATGGCCGAGGCAGTGGGGATATGAAATACAAACTGGTAATAGCACGAAAAAAAAGGAATTTATTAATATAAATTTAAATGTTTAAGAAGTCTTTTCTGAAGGAATTTGGCCGGATTAAAGCCTTGTAAGGAAAGTAACGTGGACGATACGCAGTTCAGATAAGAAGGGAATAGAAACTTTTGAAATGTTGTGCTACGGAAAAATGTTGAAGATTCTATGGGTAGACTGAAACTAATGAGGAGGTACTGAGTCGAATAGTGGAATAAGGAAACGTATGACATAATCTGACTAAAAGAAGGGATCAGCAGACAAAAAATGGTTCAAATGGCTCTGAGCACTATGGGACTTAACTACTGTGGTCATCAGTCCCCTAGAACTTAGAACTACTTAAACCTAACTAACCTAAGGACATCACACACATCCATGCCCGAGGCAGGATTCGAACCTGCGACCGTAGCAGTCGCGCGGATCAGGAGACAGGAGACATCCAGAGAAAATCAGGAAGTAGTCAGTTTCGGCGGACTGCATCAAACGAGTCTTCGAACTGATAGCCACAACATCAACACCAACAACTAGAACCGTTCTCTGAACGTTTTAAAAATGGTTCAAATGGCTCTGAGCACTATGCGACTTAACATCTGGGGTCATCAGCCCCCTAGTCTTAGAACCACTTAAACCTAACTAACCTAAGGACATCACACACATCCATGCCCGAGGCAGGATTCGAACCTGCGACCGTAGCGTCGCGTGGTTCCAGACTGAAGCGCCTAGAACCGCTCGGCCACACCGGCCGGCTCTGAACGTTTTAGACGTACGTTGTATAGAGCCGCTAGAGGTGTGCGTGCGTACACTTGGTATTAAACCAGCAGCCGCCTCTGCCTGCACTGCCCGCGATTGCTCAGCCCCGGCAGTGGGTAGCGGCCTGGCTGGAAGAAGTCGCTGGCGGCCGCAGCTGCGCGCTGGTCATTGCAAATTGATGGCCCCCGGTGCCAGATGGGCTGCAAACAGGCCATAAATCTCCCACGGGTATCCTCTGGCTGCAGGCCGAGTCACGCACAACACCGCTGCAGGTGCCCGGCGCACACCGCGGGCTGGCTGGCTGGCTGGCTGGCTCCTGCGCTCCGCTGTGGGCAGCACCTCCTTTCACCAGTCCATAAATTACTTTCGGTAGCGCCTCTGTCAGTTGCTTATTCTCACGTACCTTTATTTATATAAGACGTCATTCTCCAACAATGTTCCATGCTCGTTCATCATCTTCGCGGAAGTTACAGGAAACTGCGATCGCGATCTTGCTTATGTCACGAATAAAGAAAAAAATTGCATTCCGGCAAAGTTCTTGAGACGATACGTACGTAATGTTCTGTTGCGATAATTTCACACATTATTCCTGCTTCGGTTGGACTGGAGATGTCATCTGTGACAACACTACGGCACTGCAGCCGAAGTCGGCTGAAGTCGTTAGAAAAGTGTTTTTCGCATTCCGGAGGTGTGTCAAACTAATAACTTTTTCATAATGCGGGGCCCCAGTCATAATATATTTCTTTAAAGTCAGTACCGCCATGAGACTGTTGTTTATTTACAGTGTTACATTTACACTTACACGATCATGATTTCGGCTTCAAAGTGCCTTTATCAAGTGTTTGAAGTGTTATCAGTGCCTAAGATGGCATACTCTCCTATTTTAAATATAACACTTAAAACACTTGATAATGGCACTTTGAAGCCGAAATCATGATCGTGTAAGTGTAAATGTAACACTGCAAATAAACAACAGGCTAATGGCAGTACTGACTTTAAATTGCGTCAAACTATTGCGACATCTGAAAGTGCGGGTTAAATCGTCTAGTTAGCAGGATTAATTACGTGCCTGTTATAAGACGTTCAAAGGCAGCAAATTACCGGTTGTACTGTTTTGTTGGACTACTGAAAGCCCAGTGGACCCACTCGTAAAAAGGGAAGGCCGAAATTATGCTGCCGAAACTGTCCGTCGATGGAACCATCCATGAGACTTGACTTTCACGTGCAGTCTCATTCCTGTTCGGCCAATGTTACAAACGTAACGCTTAGTACTCCTAGAGCCTACATTGACAAAAAACAGTCATAGGCTTTTGTATCTAAAATAAAATCTCCAAATAAGCACATATTCCATGATGTTGGCTTCATAATATGGTTCATGATCTCCTCTGTTCTACCTGTGGATGACGTATCAGCCGCAAAGTTACGTAGTACGGCTTATTAAAAGATGAGAATCGTGGCTGAAATTAGTCGCGGGCATTCGAAGTGAGAGTCATCTGTCAGTGAAGAACTTCCTAAAAATCTGTGTCCGCATAATATCGGCACGGAACTCTATAATGTTTTCAGGTATATTGATTTCGCTTCGCAGGATTTCGGTCAGGTAACTCATTTTCGGGGCACAGTATTAATAGTTTTGTGATTTTCGAGTCGTGTGCTTTCATTTCAAAAATTGGTTCAAATGGCTTTGAGCACTATGGGACTTAACTTCTGAGGTCATCAGTCCCCTAGACTTAGAACTACTTAAACCTAACTAACCTAAGGACATCACACACATCCATGCCCGAGGTATGATTCGAACCTACGACCGTAGCGGTCGCACGGTTCCAGACTGAAGCGCCTACAACCGCTCGGCCACCCCGGCCGGCACTTCCATTTCGTTCCTTTACATTTTCTAGGAGTAAAGTTTATAGAAGTTACATGTGTGTGTGTTTATATCTCACACAAGTCACAATGCATGCTTTACACAACAACATACTGTTACACCTGTAAAACAAATTGATGGGAACACTTACAACAATTTGTTCAAAATGCAAAATGCTTTCGTTTAAACTCCTTACGTATTCGTACAGAATATGGACCCTTTCTATAGGGTCAGTTGGTGAAATTTCATTTTTGCTTTTGCTTTTATTTCCAAGTATGTAAACTTTTAGGCCGGCCGCGGTGGTCTAGCGGTTCTAGGCGCTCAGTCCGGAACCGCGCGACTGCTACGGTCGCAGGTTGGAATCCTGCCTCGGGCATGGGTGTGTGTGATGTCCTTAGGTTAGTTAGGTTTAAGTAGTTCTAAGTTCTAGGGGACTGATGACCACAGATATGTTAAGTCCCATAGTGCTCAGAGCCATTTTGTAAACTTTTATTACTCCCTCAGAAAAAAAAGCCGGAAATAAAGGAGACTGCAGTATCCAGATTCCTTACGTACTGGGGAGCATTATTCATGAGTCTGATTTCTGATAGGATTGTTATGAGAGGATTTACTTGTTTTCACAAAATGGTGACTACCTTTAAAATGTGCTAGCAATTTGAATTGTTCCTTCTTGAAGGAGCCACTGTGACACGGGAAATGACCGTGCTTGCTTCGGTTGGCCACGGCAGGGTGAGGAACCTGTGTGGACTCTTAAGACACTCTCTACGTTCTGTGTCCCAGCAGGTAGAGCGTGGCCACTGCTCTCGGAAGAGCAGCTTGCTTGCGGTGCACGGCCGCCTCAGCCCGCTTGCCGTGGCATCAGCCGTTGCAGTTACACGGTGCACTTCGAAGACGCCGACGGAGATCGCCGTCGGCTGTTGGCACGTGATGCCTTGGGCCGTGATGCACTTTTACTGTTCAATGCCCGCGATTAAACGTCAGTGGTTTGGCTGATTGACACGGCGAGCGCCACTACATTCTGCAAGAGCCTACGAGATTCTGCAAACCGACATCCACATCACCATTTATGAAGAAGTCACTAGGCAACCACCTCTCCCCTTTCGTCACCAAGATCAGTCTCTCTCTAATCTCTCTAATATATCGTGAAATCATCCACTCACAGTAACTTCAGTGTAGAAGTAGAATATAGCCACCAGTGTCATGGCATGTTATCTGCCGCTCTGTGTCACTGTAGCCAGTTGTAGAAGAATGCCAGTAACAGCTGTTTCTTTTGTTATCAGTTTATTGTATTTTATTTTCTGTGTTAACTTTTTGATATCTGAGCTGATGTCTCTCTTTTGTGAAGCTAGCATCATTTGTGAAGGCTGCTCTCGGCGATGAGATTTAACTTTATTATAACCTCTGTCCAGCCTTCTCTAAGAACACTGCTCTGCAAAAATTAGGGGCGAAATGCATAAAGTAGCATAACTTGTTAACAACTGTATGGAAATGAATGAAAGTGCGGAAGTTTGTTTCCAGGGGTTCCAGGAATGCACAGAAATATGGTCGTCACCTGGCGTGAGGTAAACATGACTATAGCGCCAAATGGGGCTGGCTCCGCAACGCGAGGCAGTTGGGGGAAAGGGGAAAAGATAGTATGTGAAGATGGTATCCTTTCGGACATGTCCGAAAGAACTGGTACCATCGGTGACCATGCAGCTCTCTAGAATGAAATGATAATTAAATCAAGACCCTAAGCTGTTGGGGGAAAGGGGAAAAGATAGTATGTGAAGATGGTATCCTTTCGGACATGTCCGAAAGAACTGGTACCATCGGTGACCATGCAGCTCTCTAGAATGAAATGATAATTAAATCAAGACCCTAAGCTGTCGACAGGCGTTGATACACATCAACGGGGACAGTTGAAAATGTGTGTCCCGACCGGGACTCGAACCCGAGATCTCCTGCTTACATGGCAGACGCTCTATCCATCTGAGCCTCCGCGGGCACAGAGAATAGGTTGACTGCAACGATTTCTCTCTTGCATGCTCCCCGTGAGACCCACATTCCCATCTCAATGTCCACACACTACATTCGTAGTGCCACTGTCCACTACACTCATTACTCGCGGCAGACAATCTTACCGAGTCCCGTAAGAGTTCGGGCAACGCGTGTGCATCCGCACAGAAGAAGAAGGTCAATGGCTGGTTAGCCTTAACTGTCTGAAAGAACAAATATCATCTTCATATAGTTAAGGCTAACCGACCATTGACCTTCTTCTTCTGTGCGGATGCACACGCATTGCCCGAACTCTTACGGGACTCGGTAAGATTGTCTGCCGCGAGTAATGAGTGTAGTGGGCAGGGGCACTACGAATGTAGTGTGTGGACATTAAGTTGGGAATGTGGGTCTCTGGGGAGCATGCAAGCGATAAATCGCTGCAGTCACCCTATTCTCTGTGTCCTCGGAGGCTCAGATGGATAGAGCGTCTGCCATGTAAGCAGGAGATCTCGGGTTCGAGTCCCGGTCGGGGCACACATTTTTAACATTATCAGCACCTGTCGACAGCTTAGGGTCTTGATTTAATAACCATTCCAAGATAATATGTGTCAATTAGCGAGGAGTTACGGTGCGCTGAAGTGGTATTCCTGATTATAAAATGACCCGGAGACGAATTCGGATGAGTTCACATTGGAAGGAATCGCCGGGAAACTGGAAGAAGGACGAAATGTGTCAAATGCAGCCCAGAGCATTGTTTCACGTGCTTGGGGAGCATTGTGAACCGCAAGCACTGCTGCCCGAAGGAGCGGATATTGTCGACCATGGTCTGCTACTGCAGCAGATGACCGCTGCATTGTGTAACAGGCAAGAAGGGACCCTCCTCAAACAGCGGGTACAATTGCAACCACATTTAACATGACTGAAAGGCACGCAGTCTCACGCTCCACAGCGGCACGGCGACCGCATAGAACGGTTTGTTTGTTCCGTTGACATCCGCACATCGGCGGCACCGTTTACGATGGTCCCAATAGCTTGGCGACCGGACCGACGATGAGTTGGATTGCTTGCCCTTTTAGAATGAGAGCAGTTTTAGTCTGAGTAGTGATTCTGGGTGTACCTCATGTGGCGAGATGTGGGAACAAGCAGTGCACCTAGGAACATTGTCGAACATGATCGCTTTGATGGTCCAGGTTTATGGTGTGGGGAGACATATTGTTGCGTAGGCGTATTGTCCTCCGAATCACTGAAGACAGTACACTCATTGGTCAACTTTATTGTGACACTACTCCTTCCCCATGTACCTCTTTACAGTGTTGTATTCGGCTCCTGACTTCATTTTTATGGATGACGATGCGCGACCGCATCTAAATGGTTCAAATGGCTCTGAGCACTATGGGCCTTAACATCTGAGGCCATGAGTCCCCTAGAACTTAGAACTACTTAAACCTAACCAACCCAAGGACACCACACACATCTATGCCCGAGGCAGGATTCGAACCTGCGACCGTAGTGGTCGCGCGGTTCCAGACTGACGCGCCTAGAACCGCTCGGCCACACCGGCCGGCGACCGCATCTAGCAGCACAGGTGGAGCAGCTCTTGGAATGGGAGAATAATCGGCGATTGGGCTGGCCTGTCCGTTCCCACACCTTGAATTCAGTCGAGCCCGTGTGTGATGCGCTGGTGAGATGTTTTGCAGCTCTTCTACATGCACCAATGACCATTCAGCAGTTGTGAACCGCGCTGGTGGAGGAATGAAACGCCCCACCACAAAGACTTATTACGAACCTTATGGCCAGTATAAGAGCACGTTGGAGAACATTTCTCGCCGTCCGCAGTGCACCCTATTAAGAATCATGTCCTGCGTTTTATGATGTCCCAGAGACCACCATAAATCGCGGTGACTTCAGTGTGGTTATTGTGTGTAAATAAAACTTCCATTTTTGTTCTCTCATTGCGTATTTCTTTCAGTTACCTCCTGTACTACACCGTAGCATTACTTCCTATGTGTGGTCCAAGTTTCATCGAGCTGTGTTACTTGGCGGTGTCACGTCATGAGACAGTTACGTTTCTCCTCAAGTTTAGTTAGGTTTAAGTAGTTCTAAGTTCTAGGGGACTCATGACCTAAGATGTTAAGTCCCATAGTGCTCAGTGTAGTTGTGTTGGAACATCCTGCAAGTAAGTGAGAAACAAATACCGATAACTTTTCTCGGTCAATACTAAGAAAGAATTACTGGATATTTGGTCCGCCTGTTATGCAAACGCCGGCCGCGGTGGTCAAGCGGTTCTAGACGCTCAGTCCGGAACCGCGCGACTGCTACGGTCGCAGGTTCGAATCCTGCCTCGGGCATGGATGTGTGTGATGTCCTTAGGTTAGTTAGGTTTAAGTAGTTCTAAGTTCTAGGGGACTGATGACCACAGATGTTGAGTCCTATAGCGCTCAGAGCCATTTTTTGTTATGCAAACAACTGTTTTTATATAAATCCAAACTTGTTTCGGCACCTTTGCGCTATTGTCCATGGGTGTTCTGTACTCACTTCTGAAAAATGTGAACGTGTTTTGAGTAATAATTATTCTAACGAAATTAGGGCAAAAAGCAGTTTTTGTCTGTAGTTGTCATTACTTGCATTTTTCTACGCCATCAAGCTATGTAGGGCACTCGTACGTTATTGGATATTGATAGGTCGGCTCTGAAGTTAAATGATATTACTTTGAGTTTGGTTGGCGAGTTCACGAATAACTTCATCTCTAAACGTAATTTTGCTCTGCACCAGTGTTTCAACACTCTCTTTTGCAATTACTTATATTTAGTACGCACTCCAAAATTACATTTACAGATTAAGTGATATATTAATTCGCCAATCAAACACACAATATCATTATTTAATTGAAGATGACAAACAACCATTATCCAATAATTTTCTACATAACCCAATAATGTAGAAAAATTAAGGTCATGACGACTACAGACAAAACTATTTTAGGACTAATGTAGCTACAATGACAACTACTTAAACACGTTTACATTTTACAGAACTCAATAAAGAATAGCTACTGACGATTGCATAAAGATGTTTGCGTTTATATAATAAAAACAGTTATTTGCATAACGGATGATATCCAATAATTTTGTCTGCGAACATGGGTACTGCAAGAGTTGCAAAACTAAGAAAAAAATTCAATTGGACAAGCAGGACAGCATTACATTCACAAACGAAGGGACCAAGTCCTGTGCATAGCGACCGACATTCTTGGTGGAAAGTGGAAGATGAAAGAATATAATCTAACTGAGAAGGGAGTCTGCTCATTTGATTTGACGTGAGATCTGAAGGAAACGTATACTTTGGAGACAGACGTGAGAGGCAGTGGATGACCATGGACATCTCGACGTGAACCAACAGCGTTCACTTCCAAGCTTCCCATTTCGAACCGCCGCTGCTCCAAGATGCTGTCAAGATTTCGCTGAAATTCTCTAATAACCTCGGTTACCCTGACCTCGACAGGTAGAATCACTACAGTAATAGCTAGTAGGAACCTCTCGCCGGCCGGCCGGAGTGGCTGAGCGGTTCTAAGTGCTACAGTCTGGAATCGCGCTACCGCTACGGTCGCAGGTTCGAATCTTGCTTCTGGCATGGATGTGTGTGGTGTCCTTAGGTTAGTTAGGTTTAAGTAGGTCTAAGTTCTAGGGAACTGATGACCTCAGATGTTAAGTCCCATAGTGCTCAGAGCCATTTGAACCTCTCGCCAACTCGGGCCGCGGAACGACACTCACTGTGTGTTTGCTTTGGCGGAAAAGCCTGGACTCTGGTTAGCGGTGCTGTTGCTACTTTACGGTGGCTGAAGGTGCCCCTCTTCAGAGCTGCCGCGCACTCCAGCGGGGTGAATTTTTCTGTCTAGTTTCCGTGGGGATGTCTGCAGATGGCGGCAGCTGCGCCGCGGTTCAGTACCAGCATCGTGGTTGACTGCGACGGGCAAAATACTCTTTTGCAGTGTGAACGCTTCAGTTTGCACAAACTGTAAAATACTAAAAAAATGCACATCGTGTAATGTTCAGGCTATTTAACCTCGACACGCCTGATGTGTAACGTCCCTTACTTCTGCACGAGTAATGTAGTGCGATCTGGTCTCCACAAAGGTAACCCTCCGTACCCTCTCTTTCTACACTCGGCAACGTTTCTTCTTGGAACAGATCTGACATGCATGCATGTCCGAAGCATCATTCGATCGAACTTTACAGACACTGTACTAATATATTTCAACCCAAAGCCAAGGAAACCTGACGAGAAAACTAAATGAGTCTCAAACTCTGCGGAAATCCCGTAACTGTGCGAGCACTATTGGAAGCAAACACAGGTACATATAGAAGTTTGGGTCCATCGCTGAAGAGTGTTCGGATAGCCGAAGCGATTAAGGTGACCGCTCGCGTAAAGCTGGAACACCGGGTTCGAGTCCCGCTCCGGCACAAATTTTAATTTGTTTCTAGTAAATTGTATAGCTGCGTTGGTACCGTATTCGCATTGTGCGAATACGTTTCATCATCTGAGAAGGTTCCGTCGCAGAAGACAAGAACAGAGATAAGCTTTAAGCATAACATTTGTAATGCTTTGGGTTGTTTGAAGTAGCGTGACTGGATCTGTGGTGCTGTTATCCCACAGGTGTCGTTTGAGGTGAAAAATAGGCAAATCGATCTTCCATAGGTTTGTGACATTTTTACGGCAATGATGTTAAGCAAGTATTATCTTTCATTACAAATGAAATCTTAAGTATGCTTTGAAACAATTTCTGACTTGTACCTTACAACATGTTTTCTTGAGGTAAAGTCCGTTTGTAAAATGCATATCGATAATGTTAGTATAACTACGTTCGATGGAATGGTTCAAATGGCTCTAAGCACTATGGGACTTAACATCTGAGGTCATCAGTCCCTCAGAACTTAGAACTACTTAAACCTAACCAACCTAAGGACATCACACACATCTATGCCCGAGGCAGAATTCGAACCTGTGACCGTAGCAGTCGCGCGGTTCCGGACTGAAGCGCCTAGAACCGCTCGGCCACCGCGGCCGGCTACGTTCGTACTCGATGTCAATGGCGACTCGTTTGGATCAGTGCAGTCCTGCAACCAGCAAAAAGTAATTCATGTTCATAGTCGAGGGCATAAGCAATTAGTGCTGTGTCTCCAGCTCTGTAACCCGTCTTGGCTGCAGTGAAGTGACAAAGGCGACGCGATATGGGCGACTACATGTACATCTACATCATACTCCGCAAGTCACCAAATGGTGTGTGGCGAAGGATACTTTCGGTACCACTATCTGAACCCTCCAATCCTGTTCCATTTGCCAATAGTGCGTGGGAATAACGATCGTCGGTAAGCCTCTGTGTTGGCTCTAATTTCTCGAATTTTCTCCTCGTGGTAAATACCTGTGATGTATGTGGGAGGAAGTAATATGTTATCCGACTCCTCCTGAAAAGTTCTGTCCTGAAATTTGAATAGTAAATCTCTCCGTGATGCACAACGCCTCTCTTGTAACGTCTACCAGTGGAGTTTGTTTAGCATCTCCGTAACGCTCTCTCGCCAGCTAAACGATTCCGTGACGAAACGCGCCGCTCTACGTTGGATCTTCACTATCTTCTCTATCAGTCCTACCTGATTGGGATCCCAGATAATACTCAAGAATCGGGCGAACAAGCGCCGTAGAAGTCACTTTTTTTTACAGGTAGAAAAGTGATTGTTTAGTGTCCTGCCGATCTATTTAAAGTGGTGTGCTAAGTGAGTTTCAGAATGGTCGGCAAAGGTCTTAATAAAGGACCCACCTCTGAGTCTGAAATGTTTTTGGAAAACCTAAATCAAGAAAAACTAAATCAATTTGTCTGGAGGGAATTTGAACGCCGCCTCTCATTGATGCGAACAGTGTCCTAACCATTGCACAGCTCCACTTGGTGTTGGTCCAGACGAAGCAGCGACAGCTCCATTACTGCGTACATTCCCTACGCCAGAGGTCGGCTAACTCATTAGTCAAAGGAGACAAATATCAACAGCACAACGACTGAAACTTCTTTCTTAATTTGTAAAGCTGGACTTTGCTGTATGAGGTACTTTCGCCGAAGTTGGACCCCTTTGAACTTTCCCACCAACACTCGTCTTGTTACTTGTTTCGTCATCTTCTTTCTTTCATCCTGTCTGCATGGCCAAACCATCTCAGTGCTCTTTCATAGCTTTCTCAATACTCCAACGACATTCGCTTTCGCTCTAGCATGCTCCCTAAAATCTACTTAATATAGTTTATTTAAAGTTTTAAGTCTTATTTAAGCTTTACGTTCGATGAATAAAATATGGTATAATACATAATAACGTTATTCTTTACTGACAAAACTAAATTTTTAGATATTCATAAAATTAAATCATGACAATGACTGCCAAAAAGGAATGTGACAAATGGCCTTCATCTCCTTGGAAAGTTTGGATAAGCCAGGTTTGTATGTTGTTTTTAATTTTACGCACGATCGGAGGTTCTCAACAATAAGACGAATTCTTAGTTTACTCCTAATAAGAGTCATGCTTGAACATGACTGCTCACATGAATACGTAGTTCCAAATAAGTGAAGAATAGCCAATACTATCTTCGTTTTGAAGCACTCGACCAAACATTACGATACACCAACTAAGTATGTAAAAATGAAAATAAAAAAACAGTCTTTTCTAGAAGTACTTCGATTCGTTATTACACAAACTTATATTTCTTTGTCACACTCATCGTCTGTTTGTCTTATTTCTAACTCAGAATTATTATTAAATCGCTTACCAAATGATCCCTCGTTAGGTCGTTAAAACGTTATTATTTCCTTTCACCAGATCGCTCGCTATTTCCGCACTTCACAAGAGACTGTACCACACCCTTCGACGGAATAGCTATCCCTTCAATAGCTTTATTTAGCGCCAACATCACCACGTTAAAAGCTATCTCAAGCACCTTTCTTCGAAGCACTTTCCAAGTCGCGCAGGCCGAAAACGGACTTCTGACTGGGGGCTACAAAGTTTCATTCGCACTGTCCGCGAGCGACCACTCGTGTATTTTCTGGAAGAGCCAGACACAAGGGACCAAAGAGCCGCGGTTTGCTCACCACTGGCCTACGCCCTCGAAACACTTGCAACACTCAGACCTTACCATTTACCTTGAGCTCCACAGCGCCGAGCAAATATTCATTGCCGCATGTCGTATATTTTCAGAACTGTACCTTCTCAAATCCATTTATCAGATTCGAAAGTCTGCTCAGAACCTTTTTTAAATTTTTTTATTTGTCATATACACTTCCTACATTTGCGCTGATCTGTGATATCTGAAAATGTACTCTACTAATTACTCGGCTATTTAAGAAACTACTCTAAAAAATCCATTTCCACTCAAATTTTTACCTCTTAATGTTTTAAATGTGCATAATGTTGGTCTTATTTGAAAGTGCTATAAAAATGATTTGATTACTAAATAAAAACATTTATTACAAAATACGATGAAGAAAGCACCTTAAAAGTGTGACGGAATTATTGTCCTCGACACTTACAAGAAGGGCCGAAATAGCCGGAGCCAATGTCGGACGCAAGGAAGCACAGAGAAACCTGGAAAATTTATGCCGAGAGAAGTAATTTGCACACAAAATGAGTTAAGTACATTATAGCGGCAAGGACTACGAACAAACATGTCGCAGGAGAGCGAAACGACGCTGAACTAATTTTGCGCCAACGCCCCTAAATGCGAGGAACATTAGCATTTAGTGGGTGGTATGTCATTACAGCATTTTCTTATTGCTGAGTGTAGATGACAACGCACTTCATTCCTGAACGGCGATACGGTTAGAAGAAACCCTATTTCAAATGAAACCTGGTTTTATTTATGTTTGCGACCGTTTTTCGGCTTACAATATCACAAATAAATAAAAAATTTTGATTGGTGCATAATTTTCTGTTTACCGCCACTTCGGCGGCTTACGTATCATACCGATGCTTATCTAAGCGACTTTTTTATTTGTCACATGAGGCAGAGTTGATCCCATTCATGGGCTCTCATCACAGAAAAATACGGCGAAACCACCAGAAACCGATCTCGGGATTCCACATCACCAGAGAGGGGAGAGAGGCGGGGGGGTGGGGGGGGTGGGGAGGGGGGGGGGGGAGGGCGAACAACTAGACCACGGAGATCAGCTGACGGCGTCGCTTTTTGAAATATGGATATTACAATGGCGATGTTGGTATAACTGGCAGACTAGTACTAAGTTTTGAAAATACAATCATAATAGTAAGAGAATCAAAAAAGTTTTACCCCAGAAGTATATGCCTATACGGGACGTGCCAGATGTGAGGAGTCTGACTGTAGGTTACAATATATTTTATAAGTAAGCAGCTGTGTATTGTTTTTATTAAGTTTTTGAAAGGGGTGTGCACAGCGAGAAATACATTACTGTGACAGAGTCATACACATGTTAAAGACACAAGATTATTAATTAATTAAACATACATCGATGTGTGATTATAGATGAAAGTAAATTATTTTGTAGAATCAAACTACCTCATCGAGACACAGTGAACTAAATGTATCATAGAATTAAAACATCCTGTAGGAACAAAATAACATTTAAAATTGAATATAAACAGTCACAATCAGAATAAACTTTTTTATATAAGGTTACCGGTATGTTTTAGACCATCTTCAGACCCACACCATGATGTAGATGGTGACTATAAACGAAGCAGGCGCTGCACCTCCACGACCGCTAACTGCAGTTAGGAGACGACACTTCGAAGGACTGTTAGGTATACAGTGACATCTGTACGTTATAAGGACCTTATTATGCAACACGTGCTTCTAGCATGGCAAGAACGCAATTCTATCTGCACCACTATTCTCATGCAAGACAGACGATACCACATGTCACTTGCGAGGTGAAAGATTTGATTCGAGAAACCTTCAGTAATGACTGCATTATCTGTAGACAATTTCAAGATGTGTGGTGGACTTCCATATACCCCGACATAAATCCATGTGACTTCTCGTTGTGGTGACATCTGAAAGATCGTGTCTATCAAGGATGTGAGCAGAATCTTCTTGGTTTGAAGGATAGCATACGACGACATATCGCTCTCATGACACCGTATGTGCCATCACCGATAATTCTCGTTCGGTAAATACTGATGTGATGTGAACAGAAAACATGAGACTGTTTGTTGACCTCATCATGTGCTTTTTAACCATAAATATTGTCACCTGTTGATAACATTTTTTTGCGAAAAACATGTGCCACCTTTCGTTAGTTTCCTTTGTTTTTTTTTTCCTTTATCAATATCGTTTCATAATACAAATCACCTTTGTAGATGGTGTATATCGCAATGAATTTATATTGAAGATCAACTTTTTATCCAGTCATATGATTTCTTCCGTACTAATTTGTGTTGGTTACATATTTAGGTGATAAACATTGAAGATCAAAAGTTAATGTAAGCACAAGATAAGCCACTACAAATGTGAAGGGCTGTAACCACCAGAATATTGAATACAAGCATGCAAACGTGCATGCATTTTGTTGTACAGGTGCGAGATATCAGTTTGTGGGATGGAGTTCCACGCCTGTACCATTTGGTCACTCAAAACAGGGACGCGTCATGCTGTTTGCGAATCTCTGGAAATGTCGTCCAAATGATATCCGATAGCTGCTCGATTCGGGAGAGATCTGGTGATGGAGCAAACTAAGGCAACATGTCGATACTCTAAAGCATGTAGGGTTACAACAGCGGTGTATGGGCGATCGCTATCCTTTAGGAAACATCCTTTGGAATGCTGTTCATAAATGGCAACGTAACAAGACGAATCATCAGACTAGCGTACAAATTTGCAGTCAGAGTTTGTGGGCTAACCACGAGAGAGCTCCCGCTGCAATATTAAACCGCACCGCAGATCATAACTTGAAGCGTAGGTCCAGTATGTCTGGCACGAAGACATGTTGGTTGCGGGTCTTCAACTGACCTCCAACTAATCAAAACACGGCCATCACTGCCACAAAGGAAGTACCAGCTTTCGTTACAAAACACGAAGGACCTCCACACTAGCCTCCAATGAATTCTCACTTGACACCACTGGATTTGCAAATGGCGATGGTTTGGTGTCAATGGAACGCACGCTAAAGAGCGTCTGGTTTGAGCTGTCCTTGAAGTAACCCGACTTGTAACAGTTCGTTGTGTGACTGTGGTTTCAAATGCTGCTAAAATTGATGCTATAGATGCAGAACGATGTGCCAGAGCTACGCACTGAACACGATGGTCTTCTTTCTCGATAGTGTCACGTGTCCGGCCGGAGCCCCGTCTTCTTGCGACCGTACATTTTCGTGACCACCGCTGCAAGCAGTCATGTGCAGTGGCTATGTTCCTGCCGAGTCTTTCTGCATTATCGCAGGAGGAACATCCAGGATCTCGTAGCCCTATTACACGACGTCATTCAAACTCAGTGAGGTGTTGGTTTTGGCGCCCTTATCGCCTTAAAGTCATTCTTGAGGAACATCAACTCACCACAAGTCTCAAAGGTAACTAATCTGACGACCGTTACAGCGTCTTTAGAACAAACCTGATTTGCATCCTCATGGTGGCGGTACTAGCGTCACTACTATGCGACTGGCGCGATATCTGAACAGACATCATCTTTCAGATACAGGACTACACCGACTAATTTTCCTTTATGTCGCACAACTCCTTTACTGTGTTGCAATTTTTTTCCCCGTCAGTGTATACTTCGTCTAGTCGTTAGGAAATACACTGCCTGAAAAGAACATAAAGCAGCCTGAAGAGGATGAGGAAGCATAATGAAACAGTGCCGGCTGAGAGGATATGATGATGATGTTTGGTGTATGTGGCGCTCAACTGTGTGGTCATCAGCGCCTGTACAAGTCCCAATTTTTACACAGTCCAACTTTTCTACACAGCCCAATCTAGCTACTTTCACGAATGATGATGAAATGATGAAGACAACACAAAGACCTAGTCCCCGGGCAGGGAAAATCCTCAACCCGGCCGGGAATCTTGAGAGGGTGTGTGGTGATGTTTCAGTGATTACAAGTGATTACAAAACAAAGTATAGGAAAAACTAAGCAGTATGAGTCCGCTTTTCAGTACGAGTTGGACGCCCTCCGGCTTGGATACATGCACTGATTCGGTTAGGAAATACTTTTATAAAGCATATCTATCCTTTCAGAGGCAAGTCCGCAGCTCGCGGTCGCGTTCTCGCTTCCCGAGCACGGGGTCCCGGGTTTCATTTCCGGCGGGGTCAGGGTTTTTCACCTGTCTCGAGAAGACTGGGTGTCTGTGGTGTCCTCATGATTTCATCATCATTCATGACAGTGGCGAGACGGGACTGAGCTAAGGTTGGGCATTTGTACGAGCGCTGATAACCACGCAGTTGAGCGCCCCACAAACCAGTCATCATCATCTCAGAGGCAAGCTGGCCGACAGCTGTTGCAACTGGTTCTTGATATCCTGGATACTGACACTGGCATGAGTTGATGTCCGAGCTGGTCCCGCACCTGTTCTAGCCTGGTCATGATCCGACGATCTTGCTGGCCAGAGGAGTACCTCATCATTATGCAGACAGTTCATAGAAAGTAGTGCCTTGTGCGGAGTGGATTGCGTTGTTGAAAATTGGTACCACGATACTGTTGCGTGAGTGGTAACACAAGAGGACGCAAGAAGCCCGTGGCGTGCCACTGCGCCGTCAGAGTTCCCTCAATCACTGCCAGCCATGGCTGCAAGTCGCACAACATCGCTCCCGACACCAGGAGGACCAGCGCTGTGCCTCTCCAAAGGGACCTCTGCCCAGCTCACTACCTCATTGACGACGATCCAGAGTACTGCAGAACCGCTATTCATCGCTGAACCATGCTTCCCAGTCGCAGCAGCATTCCGAACGTAATCGTTTATGTTGTGCTATTGTCGGGTTATCCTACACATGGAATGGCAGTTCCCTGTTCCGGGTGCTGCTAGTCTCCGATCAATGGTGTGGGATGACGTAGAATGTTGCTGTGGGTCCATTATGTTCAGAATGGTTCAAATGGATCTAAGACCTATGGGACTTAACATCTGAGGTCATCAGTCCCCTAGACTTAGAACTACTTAAACCTAACTAACCTAAGGATTTCACACACATCCAACCCTGGTCCATTATGTGTTCTTGGAAGGCAGACGCAGTTATGAAGGGGTTAGCACGTGCCTTGTGCACAATTCGGCGATCCTCCCTGGTCGTGATGAGACGTGGTCGCCGTTCCAGCATCGAGCAAATGTGTAGCTGAATGCCCCACAAATCTGAGCACTGCACGATTCGACGAGTGAACCAAATGGAGACCCACAGTGACGTCCCTTTCAAATTCGGCTGGGTACTGATAACGCTCTCTCGGAAGAGTGTGTGGTATCTTCAGTGCGTTCGCTATCAACAATCAATACCTGCCGCTGTTCGCGCCGCTTGTATACCCTACCTGACTTGGTAGTAGCACTGAACACGAACAACTCTAATGGATTCTAGTGGCCAAAATGGTCAAATGGCTCTCAGCACTATGGGACTTAACAGCGGAGGTCATCAGTCCCCTAGAACTTAGAACTACTTAAACCTAACTAACCTAAGGACACCACACACACCCATGCCCGAGGCAGGATTCGAACCTGCGACCGTAGCGGTCGCGCGGTTGCAGACTGAAGCGCCTAGAACCGCTCGGCCACTCCGGCCGGATCTGGTGGCCATTCTACCAGTCGCAGAGAATTACGTATTAGGCGATGATGTGTAAATATACGAAGTTTCATTGACACGCGGCCATATCCTTTGGGTGCTTCACTTTTTTGCCTGGCAGTGTATATGGCAATTGCAAAATTTTGTCTTTGTATACCGTGTTTAGTAAAACTAGCAATCACACAGCAAACCATTACATTTATCTGAAAACAATTCAAAACATACTCTTAGGACCCTCAGTACACTAACAGCTGTACTTTAACTCTACACTTAATCGTCATTCACCGAAAATAACTCACATTCACGTAAACAACCTTGTATTCACTCAAAAACGCAATGAAAACATTATAATTATGACAATGGCGGGCTGCTGTCTAATTGTAGACCGAGAGAAAAAAAGCAGAACCCAAAGACGGAGTTGTGCGACGTAAAGGAAAGTTGGAAGACGTGTTGCCACATCTGAAAGATGATGTCTATTCAAATTTCGCGCCAACCTCATAAGAGATGCTCTAGTAGCGCCACTATGAGGATGCAGATCAGGTTTGTTTTAAACATTTAGTTACCTTTGAAACTGGACATGGTGAGGTGGCGTTACTCAAGAATGCCTTTAGGGTGCCAAGGGCGCCAAAACCAACACCTCACTGAGTTTGAACGACGTCGTGTAATAGGGCAACGAGAAGCTGGATGTTCCTCCTGCGATACGGCAGAAAAACGTTGCAGGAATGTAGCCACTGTAAATGACTGCTGGCGGTGGTGGTCGCGAGAATATAGCGTCGCAAGAAGATCGGGTTTCGGACGGCCACGTGGCACTACCAAGAGGCGTATGGCTCTGGCGGATCGTACCACATCTGCAGCAGCAATCTGAGCAGCAGTTGACACCACAGTGAAACAGCGAACTGTTACAAATACGTTACTTTAAAGACAGCTCCGAGCCAGGCGCCCTGTACCGTGCTTTCCACTGACCCGAAACCGCCGCCATTTGCAGATTCAGTGGTGTCAAGCGAGAGCTCATTGAAGGGTAAGATGGAGGTCTGTTGTGTTCACCGAAGAAACTGTTTCTGCCTCGGTGCCAGCGATGGCCGTGTGTTGGTTAGGAGGTCAGTTGAAGGCCTGCAACCAACATTTCTGCGTGCTATACACACTGGACCTACACCTGGAGCTATGGTCTGGATTGCGGTTTTATATGACAGCAGGAGCTCTCACGCGGTTATCCTGCGCATCGTGACTCCAAAATTGTACGTCAGTCTGATGATTCGACCTGTTGCGGTGCTTTTTATGAACATCATTCCAGGGTGTGTTTTCCAACAGGATAAAGATCGTCCACATACCGCTCTTCTAACCCAACGTGCTCCAAAGAGTGTCGACTGTTGCCTTGGCCTGCTCGATCACCAGATCTGTCTCCAATCCAGCACATATGGGACATTATCGGACGACAACTCCAGCATCATCCACAACTAGCTTTAACCGTCCCTGTATTGATCGAGCATTGCAAAAGGCGTGGAACTCCATCTGGTACCTGTACAACGCAATGCATGCCGTCTGCATGCTTGTTTTCAACGTTCTGGCTGTGCCACCGGTTATTTATATACCAAAATTTCACACTTGCATTGGCTTACCTTGCACTTACATGAATTTGAAATCTTGCAATGTAAATCACTTAAATATATTTCCTAAACAACTGTATTCCCGAAAATTTTTTACTCTACATTAATAATTTTTTGGTGTTGCGATTTTTTTCCGTCAGTGTACGTTTGACGTGCTGGGAACGGGAATGGTGTCGGCTTGGGCAGAGCGTGTAGCGACAGCCCCGACGTCTCGCCTCGCTGCTGCCAGGCGCAGAGATTGGGGATGGGGTTGGGGTTAGGGCCGCGCTACGGCAGCCTCGCGCCGATGGAATGGATTTCTCCGGATTGCCCCCCATCCCCCCCCCCCCCTCCCTGCCCTCGCAGACATGGGTTCCGGCTCACAGGCAGCCTCCCAGCCTGCCAGCCTGCCAGCCTGCCAGCTTCCTGCTACAAGGGACGTGGCGATGCCGCTTCCTCACCCGACTGCGGAGCGTGGCGAGGGAGCGCCTCTGGCCGCTAAATCGCGTGACGTTTCCAGGCCCCGTAGGCTAGAGAGCGGAAAATGGGAGAGCGCACCTTACCGGGGATCCATTTTTAAATTTTTTGCTTTATTGGTTTTTGATTACGGGTGTCAGCACAAATAAAATTCTTTTTAGCGAGTTACACATTAAAATTCTTGAAAAAGTACATGTTGTTTCGGAAAGATTCAACAGATTTCACAAGGCTACATCTCCTGTGTGAATGAAGAAGTAATCTTGAGGTCAATAGTAACTTACGAATAGTGAATGGTGTATGCAGGATAATGCAGTCTGTTGCTTTTATGCAATCCGGAATGGCTTCAAAAACTGCTCACCCAATCTTGCAAACGAAATTTTTACATTCTCTATGCGAAAACTGTTGGTCCTACAGAAAACAATGAACAGAATCTTATCTATATTAAATATAATGTGGTTAAATTTTGTACTGGGATACACGTTTTCGCTAGAGGCTATAGGACTAGTAATTAACATGTAGCGAACCAGAAAATGTGAAAATGTTGCGTTTGGTTGTTAAAGGCAGTGTAGGTTGCATGAAACCAATAGGTAAGGGCAGCTAAATTACCCTGTACATCATCTCGCTAGCAATGTGTAAACAAATACTTTTAAATCCCTATTGGAGTGTCGCCCATGTACTGGGATAGTGTTAGTAACCTGCTTTTGAAGACGAACATTTTTTAGCACTCCGTCTTCTACCGGGACCATCCGACCGCCGTGTCATCTTCCGGGGAGGATGCAGAGAGGAGGGGCGTGGGGTCAGCACACCGCTCTCCCGGTCGTTATGATGGTATTCTTGACCGACGCCGCTACTATTCGGTCAAGTAGCTCCTCAATTGGCATCACGAGGCTGAGTGCACTCCGAAAAATGGCAACAGTGCATGGCGGCCTGGATGGTCACCCATCCAAGTGCCGACCACGCCCGACAGCACTTAACTTCGGTGATCTCACGGGAAGCCGTTGCCCTTTGAAGACGAACACTAACTATGTAAATTACTTTCATTTTGTGTGATGCAAATTAATCTTAACAGTATCTAACTATTTGTGAATGAAATTAAATACAAAGAATGGTCATCAATAATGCGCTGAATGGCTTTCTCATGTAACAATCACACACAGTGGGTAACTGTTGCATGTTTAAACTGTGCCCCATTAGTAAAACGCTTCTATTGAATGTATATGAAAATTTTGCAAATGACGACTGTTCCCAATTTCATCTCAAAATATTTGTTTGGGCCCTACATTTGTTTATTATCTGTGCAACGGATAAATGTTTCAAATGGCTCTGAGCACTATGGGACTCAACTGCTGTGGTCATAAGTCCCCTAGAACTTAGAACTACTTAAACCTAACTAACCTAAGGACATCACACACATCCATGCCCGAGGCAGGATTCGAACCTGCTACCGTAGTGGTCGTGCGGTTCCAGACTGTAGCGCCTTTAACCGCTCCGCCACTCCAGCCGGCGTGCAACGGATAACTCAGCTCTCCTCTGTCTGCGTACTGCAGGAATATGAACTAATGACCTACATGATCCTGAATAATGAAGAAAATTACTGTGCAATTAATTGCTTCATCACTTGTTTGAGGCTGCTTTTGCAAATAAGAATTTTAGCCTCTTTCCAAAAATGCAGCTCGCTTTCCGCGCAGTAGTGCAAGGCGTGACAGTGCAGTAAAATTGTACTTTTCTTTCAAACAAAGTTGATAAACTTTAGTGAAATATTTGCAAATGAATTAGAGGGTAATTTGAAATTACAATCATGTCTTTTTAATAACACAGAACTGATTAGTACTATGATTTTGCTCTAGCATTGTCATAAACCATAAAATCAACTCATACATATAATATATGAATTACGTAAAATTTATTCTTTGCTTTTCAGACGAAATACTTTTAACTGGAGGTGGAGGGTGAAGAAAAATAACTAAAATTCTGAACACATGACTGATTATTCGCGGTGGTTCCCAAACGTAGATACTGTTAAACACAATAAAATCTTTACTCTACAATAATTAACCAGTTAGCGTTTACAGCAAATAAAACTCAATGTGTACTACCTTTTACCGTAAGTATCGTGTTTCTATAAAATCATCTACAATATTATCTATCCTCTATATTCCACTAACTGACTGCCTCACTCGTTCGTGCTTTACTACTAACAGAAACTCTTGTGGCCAAAGAACACGTATCACAATGTGTTCATACTTCCAGAGACGCTTATAGTGACAAACGTTTCAAACTGCCATTTCTCGTGATATATACATCTTTCAATAGGACTACAAAGTTTCCGGGCTGGTCCCGGCGGAGGTTCGAGTCCTCCCTCGGGCATTGGTGTGTGTATTTGTCCTTAGAATAATTTAGGTTACGTAGTGTGTAAGTTTTGAGACTGATGATCTTAGCAGTTAAGTCCCATAAGATTTCACACACATTTGAACATTTTGAATTTTTGAACAAAGTTTCTGTCTTCAGAGGAACCATCCTATTTTACAAGGCTATATATTTTATATACATGCACATACAACTGTTGAGAATTTCGTACAGTGGTATTTCATTAAAAGACGATTCTAATGTCAAATTAGACTGCGAAACGCAAACAGAGTCTAATTCACCTCCAAAAACTCCTATCCTTACTAGGAAAACTAAGCTGAAACTATATAACACAATACTCAGGTCATTGATGCTGTATGGAGCGGAAACGTGGGATATGAACAGAAGAGAACACCAGTTCTCAGTCTTCGAAAAAAAAAAAATGTACAGAAAATATATCTTTACTAGGATTTGCCCAAGCAACACAAAGACGGATTTGGATGTCTAATGAAGAACTAGTTAACCTAGACGACCTACGCGCAACGGTGAACACCTTCCAAACGAGTTGCTTCCGGTGGGCAGGCCATGCCGTCAGAATGGACGCTGGCAGAATGACAAGGAAGATGGAAGGCTCAACACCGCCAGGACGGCCAATGATGAGGTAATCTCAGACTGCAGAGTGCTGGGTGCTACTGGCTGGATGGCACGATACAGGAAGAACTGGGAGCAGATTGTGAGAGCGGCGTGGGATCGTCGCGTCCCAAGGAAGCTAACGGAAAGTTTAAGCGAGAGTCTTTCGTTTGCCCTCCACTAGACGCACGACAAATATCAAGACATCGTTACACACTTTTCCCAGGATATTTTCAGCCACTGCATTCGTTACTGTTTCTATGTGACGTTGCAGTTCACCCAAAAGTTCTTGCAAAAGGGAGCACAGTCGGATTCTTTCACAAACCGGCGCAGGAACAATCACATACCGTGACTTCAGATGATCCTAGACGCCAGTGGTGCAATGCGAGACGCGAGCGCCCCTTAAGTGCACCGATTGAAACCGGAAAACGCAAAATACCTTCTGTTATGTTATCACCATCTCATTCGACGCTCACTGAGTAATGAAGGGACGAGACCCCTAGCTTACTGTGACAGGGACACCCCTACCGATAACCGCATGAACCGGCAGCTCAAAACTGGCTCCGAGCTCAATTTTTAGATTCCACGTGTAAATTAAAATTCGTCCCAAGTTTCCATCTTCATTCGTGTAGAACGGGCATGGGAAACCTTCGGTTAGCCACAGGCCTGATTCACATGCTTACGGACCGGCTCGAAGCGTGACGCAGCAACTGTACTCCTACCACGTACCGTAGAGTCATGACGTTCATATTTATACTGTTACGGGCTGATATGAATGGCACTTTTTTCCAACACGCCACGGCAACAATTTATGCTGCACACATTTTATGTTCACACCCATCTCCTGACTTTATGTTTATGTACGCGTCGTGAACACTGTTTCTTTACGTCTGACATTTTACAATAGCTGTCTTGAAAGCTCCTGTTGCAAATTGCTGCAACGACATCGGTAAGGAAGCAATATTCAGACAGGTAAATGTAAACATCTGAAAATAGGATGCCAGGCATCTTGAAATGTCTTCATGTAAAAATATAGACGAATTTGAAGCCATTTTGACTATTTTTCGACCGTGACTGTCTCAAGAAATATGTAAAGGTTTTCTGAAATTACCGCTACCAGTCACAAACTTTGTCAACTATTATATTACTTATTTATTTAGCGACATGTTTCGAGGGTTAAACCTCATCTCCAGGCTAAATGGCATTACAAAAAGAACTTTACAATAAGGTCATACTGATATTACATAGTCTTTTCCTAAATGCTGTGGTCATCCTGTGGAAGAAGAGAAAACTTAGTAAGAGGCGAGGTCACTTTGGAAGCTGGACTGATATTTGCACGAAAATGTTTTGTAACGGTCACTCACTTTGTTCTTCTGGCGTGGCAGTCTCGTTGTGATGTGTTGCGGTGTACCCATTTCCGTGGCTCTCTTGGTCACTGTTCACAAGTTGTCACTAACATAGCAGTAACTTGGAAACACGATCACAAACAGTTCTGTAGTGCAGTGGACAAACTGGCAGTCGAAATACAGCTTGTTACGATTTTACTATCGATTTGTCGATCTATGTGGTGTCAGATGTTTACATATCGTCTGCACGTCTTGTTATCGTATTACAGAAAGATTTCACTACAGTACTCCTAGAATAAAAGGTACTTAACACGACAGTCGTTTGACTCTAGCCCCAGCAATAGGTTAGAAATGTGTAAAATTAATTAGTTTATATCATGATGTGTTCAATAATATTGTAACAGGCGCTCAACTTGTAATGTATTTCGTCAGCATGCATCTGTAATACGATAACAAGACGTGCAGACGACATGTAAACATCTGACACCACATAGATCGACAAATCGATAGTAAAATCGAAACCAGCTGTATTTTGACCGCCAGCTTGTCCACTGCACTACATAACTGTTTGTGATCGTGTTTCCAAGTTACTGCTATGTTAGTGACTACTTGTGAACACGGAAATGGATACACCGCAACACATCACAACGAGACTGCCACGCCATAAGAACAAAGTCAGCGACCGTTACACAACGTTTTCGTGCAAACATCAGTCCGGCTTCCAAAGTGACATCGCCTCTTACTAAGTTTTCTCTTCTTCCACAGGATGACCACAGCGTTTACGAAAAGACTATGTAATATCAGTATGACCTTTTTGTAAAGTTGTTTTTGTAATGCCATTTAGCCTGGAGATGAGGTTTAACCCACGAAATATGTCGCTAAATAAATAAGTAATATAATAGTTGACAAAGTTTGTGACTGGTAGCGGTAATTAAAAAAAAAAACACTTTTAAATAAAATATAGACGCCTATAAGGCAACTGGTTGCAGCTAATTCTTTATAAATTACCTTCAGTTTCAACAAATGTAGTGCTCTACAAGAATCATTTACTAGAGTTGATACGAGAAATAACAACAAAACAGATAAACACCGTTCGACCAGGCCGTGAAGGCCCAACGGTCCCGACCGGCCGTCGTGTCCTCCTCAGCCCTTAGGCGTCACCAGATTGCAGATACGGACGGGCATGTGGTCAGCACACCACTCTCCCGGCCGTTGTCAGTTTTCGTGACTGGAGCCGCTACTTCTCAATCACGTAGCTCCTCAATAAGCGTCGCAAGGGCTGAGTGCACCCCGCTTGCCAACAGCACTCGGCAGAACCGGCCGGTGACCCATCCAAGCTCTGGGCAAGCCCGACAGCGCTCAACTTTACTGATCTGACGGGAACCGGTATTACCACTGCGGCAATGAGATAGGCAAACTCGGTCGACAAGAAGTTAGGAGTAACTTTGCGACTTTTGCCCACAGATAGGTCATTTGAGTTTTGTTCAAACGTGGCAGCGGCGAAATGCCATTGCGAAAGCGCGGAGTAAGCAAAGTTTTCACTGGTCTCTGTTAAGAGCTGCAAACCCGAGGCGAGCCGAGCGTCGTCGGAAATATACGAAAATCCGTTCCCGGTGGAGTGCAGTGCGAGCCCGTGCTCACTTGCTACCACGAATTTCTTTCGCAGACCCAAATGAAACCGCCCTTTGCCAAATAGTAGTGTCGGAGATACAGTCTGTATAATCTGACTAATCTGTTTAAAACACCCTGTATAGAAATGTCTCATACAGGTTTAAAAGCAAAGTCCTTTATTCCGACCCGAGCACTGTGACTCATCCTAGCAAATACTCGACGTTCGTAGCATACGTAGTAATAATGACGAATGGTCCCAGCACTTCACTCAGTGTAATGTGTCAGGGTGTAACTGTGACGACTGCGCTGAGTATTTGTGCTGTATTGTGTTATCCTGCTAAAAAATGGTTCAAATAGCTCTGAGCACTATGGGACTTAACATCTGTGGTCATCAGTCCCCTAGGACTTAGAACTACTTAAACCTAACTAACCTAAGGACATCACACACATCCATGCCCGAGGCAGGATTCGAACCTGCGACCGTAGCAGTCGCGCGGTTCCGGACTGAGCGCCTAGAACCGCGAGACCACCGCGGCCGGCTGTTATCCTGCGTTCGCGTTGTTACTACTGATGGTGGGACTTTATTAACATTGCGTTAAAAATTTCCTCAGCATGTTCTTGTCCAGTGTGAGTAATGATACCTAACTCAAATATCTGCAGCAATGTGGAAGTAATAGGATGTGGAGACGAAGTTGACTGATCAGGGGAAAAGCGGGAAATAATATTGTAACATTATCAGATGACATGGAAAGAAGAAAACAGAAATAGATACCTCTATGAGAAAAGCATGGCTAGTGTTGACAATCTGCACTAGGATATGCTGAGAGGATATACACGCAGATGATAACACAGAAAGCTTTAATCTGCCCTTGAATGCAGAGTGGTTCTGGATAGGACGCTGATTACAAGATAGTTTGTTCAAAAGTCGCAAGTTAAAATGAAAAAGATGGAGAAATATTTGATGTTGTAAGGGTACAGCCAAGGTGCCGCTACTACATTCATGTAGTGATGATAATGATATGGTACAGGTATTCAGGACACCAGCTATTAAGGAACCTATGAATGAAACAGGGCGTATAAAAATCTCGTCACCTGTCGCGTTACATCACCCGAACTGAACACAGGAAGGACTGACGGGATAAAACAACCGAATCTTACACGCATATCTTAGGCAAACAGTGATGCATAGCTCGAGTCGTCTAGAGTTTGTTGTTGTTATTGTTGTGAAGATGAGTCTCTGAGCTTTTTGTCATCCAACCCTTCCTAATTTATGTGGTAACGAAACTAGAGGTGAGTGATGCAGGATGGTATTGTATCGAGCCTTTCTGAACTCGCTGTGATTGCTAGCCAGTAATTGGCTAGATAAATCAGAGACAGCAACGGCATATTACGTCCAATAGGACTAAGCGCAACAAAACAATGTGGCATTCAGACAATTGTGTGGGTTGAAGTCTATTTTGTTTTGACTGTGACTGCCTGCCGCATTTGGTAATGGTGGTGTCGGTGAGAAAGCATGCTTGTGTTATGTGTTGGTGAGCCTAAGTGTTGACAGAGGTAGGGCTGAAACCTAGAGGAAAGTTAGTGGATAGCTACATGCCCTGTCTGTCTCTGGTCATCACCGACAACAATTCAATTCAACTTGCTGTTAATAATCAAGCAACTGACACACACAATAAAACACATTGATCCCTTATTGCAAACAAGCACGTTGTGGGAGTACCATAAATGTTTAGTAATCACGGGGGCTGAAATGGGCGTATGTCGTGAGATGATTGGCCCTGAAACCGGCTTGATAATCAGCTTTCTACAGTGCAGTCTTACTAACCTCGAGATCGTAAGAAAACACCAGAGATCACTTCTAACTAAAAGAGATATGGTCAAGAGCTGAAAACGACAGCAAGTTGTACACCCTCATAGTGGACTAGGGAAGCCAGAAATAGTGGTAGGCGGGATTCACCAATTACTGTGTGAACTATATGGACGAGTGTGTCATCACTAACCTATGGTGAAGGTATCATCCAGAGCAAAGCAACGATCACAGTGATGCAAAACTACTTATGTCCCTGATGGGCATTTCAAATAATACAGAGACGTTATGTGGAGTAACGAGTTACTGTACCATTGCAGCCTAGCAACCGACGTGAACTGATGATGTGAGGAATGCCACGTGCATCTTATTAGGCGGAGAGTATTATGGCATTAGGGGCTTTTAATAAACAATGGTTCATATAATTGGTCATAGTTTTCGATTTTAAGCTTTGGACAACAAATGTCTGTTAATGACTTGATCGGTTTTTACTGCCTACGTGCAGCCAACAATCTCAAACTGATACTTTCAATTTCATGCTGACAGTCCTCCCGTTTATATGGCCATAGTTGAGTGGCCATCCCAAAAACATTAACGTTACACAGGCCGAGGCCGATTTCCAATGCAAACAGCTGCAAAGATACCAGTGGAGATCTACCCAGCGCTTCATGATGGAAAGTCATTATAGAACGTTACTTGGCCAGGAAAGGAATATCCTATCAGGACCTGGTGGTAAAAGCCTGTGTAATATATTTAACTAGATTTGAAAGTCCCCTGAACAGTCTGTGTTTATGTTCTAATTACATGCAGATACCTGACCAATGGTTCAAATAATTCTGTCAGGACTGATGTACTGCATCAACTTGTTCCGTAAGCAAACAATAATGAAATATATTTTCAAAGTGCAAAGACATAATGCTAGTGATTCTGTCTTGTAAATTACGACGCACAGGTGAATGAAAGCTCTAAATCTTTTCGTAAGTCTGGTGATCCTTGATCAGATCTAATAGAAAACCAATTGTAAAGTATGTTGATACATTTGTAATAATTTGTGATTGTTTGGTTAGAAATAAACACATGGAACCCGAATGTATACAGTCAAATTTGGATGAAAAACGGCTCTGGACCGCTCCTTTTATTGGCCTGTGTAGTAGCAGGTTCCTGATAATTTCTATTTTTCCTTTCCCCCCCTGCAAATTAACAGCGGCGAAAATCAAATAAAGTGAAAATGATTATTTGGTCCTGCGGATATCGCGCAATACTCCAGTTCAGTAACAAATTCAGAAGTTAAATGGAACAGAACGGCAATTTATTAACAACTGACAAAAGGCAATTACATGTTGGTCTTGTGCAGGATTTTATTTTCTGCAATTTTGTGTTATCAGTGCATTTCGTATGTGATACTGTTTCAGAGTCAATAGACTGTAGGTTTAAGGACATGGAAACTCTTGATTTAGATTGTGCTTATTCTTATATGGTATGTATTTTTATTGAACTGTTACTATTAATCACCATGTTGATCGCCAACCTTCGGCAGGAGATTGCGTGTTAAGAAGTAGTACTGTTAATCTCAATCTGTATTGCTGTCTGCTCGGATTAATGAATACCTTTTCAAGAAAATGGTAACACTATTTTGATTGTACTGTTGTGTTCTGACCATAAAGATAGAATACCATAGAGGCAACTCCGCGGCCAGAGTAAAGCAAATTGCACAGCCCTCCGCCATGTTTTCGGAAATCAAAATAAAGACGTATGCTGCATGTTAGTGAATAAGGAAATTACGTTACCTTGGATAAAATAATAAATTCAAATATTTACTTAAAGTTAAACACGTGAAATTTGTTTCTGTGCTGGTATAATACAAATCTACAATACCACTAACAGATAAAAGTGCTCAGTTAAAAGAAATATTCGTAGTTATATTGATTTTGTGGGTGCAGTTATACCCTGCGGAAACCTTAAGCATGATTTTGAAAAGTAATTCGGCAATAGCATATTTTACAAGTTCGCAGACATACTATTTCGCTTTGAAAAGAACCACAGAATCACTTCAGAGAATATGACGCATAGTAGTTCAGCGTTTCACCGCAAGAAGCGCTAAATAACGTTCCGCAGCCTCTTTAGATTAGATTAGATTAACTTTCATTCCAATTGATCCGTAATGAGGAGGTCCTCCAGGATGTAGAACATGTCAGAAAAACAACAATACATGACAAATATTTACAATTCAAACAAATAAGCTAATGTACCATTCCACAGGTCCCAAGTGGCATGGTCGTCATTTTTTAATGAACGCTATATGAAAAAATCATTTTACAAATACTAATGCAATGAATTTAAAATAAAAAAGTTTTTTATTTATTTATAAGGTAATAAACGTGTAATACAACTACTAAATACTTATTTACAATGAACACATTACTGCACTGAACTGGTGCAGAAGTTAGATTGTAGTTACAGGCACACACACACACACACACACACACACACACGCACACACACACAATTATTTACAATGAACACATTACTGCCCTGAAATTGTGCAGAAGTTATATTGTACTTATATATATATATACACACAAATCAGTTGGTTCTAATGAGAAATTCATCAATGGAGTAGAAAGAGTTGGCCACCAATGAATCCTTTAGGCTTCTCTTAAACTGAATTTCATTGGTTGTTAAGCTTTTTATGGCTGCTCTATATGTATACTCTGTGTCTTTGATTCTGAGTGTACAGTAGAGATATCTCTGGACTGTGCATTGCGTTCTGCGCATGTTGCCAACATTAAGCTGGAATTCGCACGTGATATCGGGACGACGTTGTTTGTTTAAGGCCAATCCCTTAGACCGCCACGTGACATCACTTCAATTCACGACACGTGATAATATTTCACAATGCATTTGAAATGGATTCACACTGGTCGTCACATCGCGACATATCGAGGTTTCTCGGGGGAAGTTTTGACGGTATCATCGTCTGTTAAAAAAGTAAGTTAAACTATCTTCGCTGCGCTCATTCATGACTAGCTCGATATTTTTTCCCATTCAGCGAGGGATGTCAGATATTTGGCAGCGAAAAATTATTTCTGCTTTAAAATAACAGAACAGAGCGCACCCCCACCATATATACAGGATGTTAAAAAAAATACCGAACATTTTGAGAGGTGGTAGTATTAATCGATAGTGAGTGCGCCATTATGCATGGAACACGTTTTTATTCGCCGCTGCAATGGCACAGCCTCCATCAAGGCAAACAATACATCAGTGAGAAAGTACAGACAATGCGTCCCAGTAAATCTTTGCGGTAGCACGCATGATCGTATTAATGTATCGCCAAATACGCCTGTCCATATGCTGACTGAGGAGCGGTGTTGAAACCCTCTTTCCTGAATTGCTTGGAGATTTACATCTGCACATTAATGCTGGTTGTGGAAATTCACAACGCCATCTCTTGTGAACACTGCCTCATAAGTAAACAAAATCTTGAGCGTGAACAGTGGCTCTGCGGCACGCTTCTGCAACAGCCATTGACAGAACCGCCGTGTGCCATGATGACCTTGTAGCCTTAGGGCCTTAATCCGCTGTAGATGATATGGATACAGCAGTTGTTCATAAAGAACCCCCCCCCCCCCTCCCCATTCCCCCCGCGCCAGATAAGAGACACACTGGTCCCAAGGGTTTCTTACACCGAACGTAGCACACGCTCCTCCATGTCAGGCGTGCGGACTGTGCGGGGGCTCCACATGTCTTCTGAGGGGCAAGGGATTCTGTGTGCCTGAGACGCTGGATATGTATGCCGAATAGCTTATCAGGGGGCACCCTGTTCTGTGGATATTTTTCAGCGTAGAGGGCACAGGCTCGTAGGCTAAGTCCATTTGTTAAACCACAGCACAATATCATATCCGCCATTTCACTTCGAATAGTAGGCTTCCATTGCTAACTAGTGGTGGAAGAGAGAAAATGTAAACGTACTACACCATTTGTACGTATAAACAGGTTCAAATGGCTCTGAGCACTATGGGACTTAACTTCTAAGGTCATCAGTCCCCTAGAACTTAGAACTACTTAAACCTAACTAACCTAAGGACATCACACACATCCATGCCCGAGGCAGGATTCGAACCTGCGACCGTAGCGGCCGCGCGGTTCCAGACTGTAGCGCCTTTAACCGCTCGGCCACCACGGCCGGCGTATAAACAGGGCAATTACAGTAAACGCATAAGTGAATCCGCATTTGGAAGAAGGTAAAACACCGTGATACGTACCCAGGGTTGACAGTACTGTACAATAATGCACACAAACACGACGAAAACTATCGTAGCCTACAACACGAGTCGAACTACACAACTGACTGCAGACCACTTAATTGTAGGTAGAGTACTGTGAGTATGACATCATAATACGCAGCCGACACATTTGACGGCGCGCCAATCTAATGACTATGCAAATATCCACAACCAAGCGTCGCGCAGCCCTTCCCTCAAACACATGTTTATCTCGGAAAATATGCGTTTCCGGACCCATGTTTATTGGACTTATTTTCCTTGTTTCGATGAGTACTACCACCTCTCCAAGTATTCGACACTTTTTTTTGAACGTCGTGGATAAATAAGATGTAAACGAAGCAATTTCCATTAAATAACGTTTTGAAACAAAAGACCAGCTTTAATGAAGGAGAAAAATAGAGTTGTTTATGACGGTACTAGTTACGGAAGGGGAAGAAACCATAATGAATAAGGTAAACATGCTCCATTTATTCCTTTATAGCTATTGTTTGAGGTGTTGGTATGTACATAGTTTCCCTAGCAAATAAATGTCGATGTACTGAAATTGTGTGTCACTTCCCAGCATTTTAACAAACAAAATTGATATGTATGAGATTTAAAATATTCCTGTCAGTATTCACCTGAAGATGACCAGAAGACTCTGCGCCCGAATATCGTGGCAGCAAGTTGCAGACGTCCCCTCAGTTCCGATACTATAACTTTTGGAACACGGGTGGTGATTCATAACCTCAGTTTCACCGTTGGGCTAAGCGAATTGACATACTGTGACGTGACGGACAGTGTAAATGCACGCTGATGTGCCGTTACGTGACGCCGTTTCATTTTGCTCTTCAAAGCTAAGAGCGCACTTTATTCCAGGTGTCAAGTGCAGACTGTTATGGTGTCTACAAAACGCCTATACAAAATGCACAGTACCTACGAAGGGGACCTGTCTTTATTATTGATACATTGACATTCAAAGTTTATAGGACGCATTACGGACAAACCTACGCCGTTCCGAAATCACATGATCACTGTGGCAATGTATGTTGACAACACACAATCAATACTTCGCATCTGATTGCTTACTCCAGAGATATTTCTACTCAGTGGTTCTGACCTTTTTTTTTGGGGGGGGGGGGGGGGGAGGGGGGAGGCGGCGGGGGAGAAGTCGTTCACAGATGTTATAGTTATTCACGCTGAAAACCTCAATTACTATCAACGTATTTAACGTGACCTACAGTAAGTGGTGCATAAACCAAATGAAATCCGTGAAACTGCAAGACACTAAACGTATATACGCGTTTGTGCAGTTGCTGTTGTTAACTTCGTGGCGTGCAGCTCAATGATCAGTTATTCTAACAGAAACCTGAAACACCTACAAAAAAAGAGGAATAGAGGTGATATGCTTTTTATCTGTGATTCGCATAGAAGTTCGATCTTTTCATCTTAACCGGAGACAGTGTTGCCATATGAAATGCAACAGATGTTAACAAATCTCTGGATACGCACACTGTAAATTAATAACTGGGTTAATCGGTACTTACTGTTCGTTAAAACATACAGAACTAAAGCAAACGGCTTACTACATCTATTTATTTAATATATTTGTTATCGTTGTAACTTGCAAGCTCTTCTGTTGGACTGTGTCTGCGTAAATCAAGAAGTTGTCAGAACTCCCGCTACGCTTTTAAAACCTTTTCGCGATACGCGATACAAATAGCGACACACGCGAACAGATAGATGGCGTAATGTTCTGAATTATTGCCAAGATGATAAATTATGTTTTTCTTTGTTTTTAGAGCAACTACAAGCCGCCAAAGTAACGTGAGGACATGACAGGTGTCATGTACCGTAGTGCTCACTGAAATTGTATTCATTAGCGCAACTTCCAATAGTATAACACCAACGTATGTAACTTCAAACTTTTGTGTTTGTTATTAACACTCTCTCATACTGTTCACGTTGACATGCAGTATGCCAGAAAACGGCAACGAACAGTACGCGATGACACGAAACTAGAAAGGTATTTTAAAATTATTCACAGAATACAGTCTGTGGAACCAGTATACATGTGATAACGCTTTTCGTAATATTTCGTAACGATGTTAATTTTTCGTGTTCTATAATAAAGAATCTCACTGACGGTGACGATATTTCACTGAAAAAAGTTTGGGGGAAGAAATTAAAGCCGGCCGCTGGTGGCCGAGCGGTTCTGGCGCTACAATCTGGAACCGCGCGACCGCTACGGTCGCAGGTTCGAATCCTGCCTCGGGCATGGATGTGTGTGTTGTCCTTAGGTTAGTTAGGTTTAAGTAGTTCTTAGTTCTAGGGGGCTTGTGACCTCAGCAGTTGAGTCCCATAGTGCTCAGAGCCATTGAACCATTTGAAGAAATTAAACAAAAGTGTTTTGCATCAAGCAGACCCACAATCCCATTCTGTTAACACATTTCATCATGAACAGGACAAGAGTAGCCAAAGGTATCGATCTTCAGTGCAAGACTGTATTCAGATATGAACACGACTGTTCAGTATGATATACACTCAGAAAAAAAAGAGGACGCACGACGAAGGAATGATTACAATTTCAGAAAATTTGGATTATTTATTCAAGAGAGAGAGAGAGAGAGAGAGAGAGAGAGAGAGAGAGAGTTTCACAATTGGAGCAAGTCAGTGACACATTGGCCCACCTCTCGCCCGTAAGCAAGCAGTTATTCGGCTTGATTGATACAGTTGTTGGATGACCTCCTCAGGGATATCGTGTCCAAGTGCTGTCCAGCTTGCACTTTAAATTGTCAGAATCCCTTGTTGGCTGGAGGGCTCTGGCCATAATGCTCCGAACGCTGTCAGTTGGGGGGGAGATGTGTCGACTTTGCTGGCCAAGATAGGGTCTGGCAAGCACGAAGACAAATTAGTGGAAACTCTCGCTTTATGCGGGCGGGCATTATCTTGCTGAGATGTAAGCCTTGAATCGCGCCGGCTGGAGTGGCCGAGTGGTCTATGGCGCTACAGTCTGGAACCACGCGACCGCTACGGTCGCAGGTTCGAATCCTGCCTCGGGCATGGATGTGTGTGATGTCCTTAGGTTAGTTAGGTTTAAGTAGTTCTAAGTTCTAGGGGACTGATGACCTCAGAGGTCCCATAGTGCTCAGAGCCATTTGAACCATTTTGAACCTAGAATCTCTTTCTATGGAGGGCAGCAAGACGAGGCGTAGAATATTATCGACGTACCGCTGCGCTACAAGTGTACCGCAGATGACAAACAAAAGGGGCCTGCTATGGAATAAAATGGTACCCCAGTCCATCACTCCTCTTGTCGCGCCGTATAGGGGGTGACGGGCAGGTTTGTATCTCAACACTGCCCGCAGCGTCTCCACATATGTCTTCGCTGGTCATCGGGGCTCAGTTCGAAGCGGGACTCATCGCTGAAGACAATGATTCCATTCCATTCAATGAGATTCCAGGCTGAAAACGTGTGTGGAGTAGCGGTGGGATACCAACCTGACCGTCGCCCGGAATGCGGTCTGACAGCTAGGAGTGACAGTCAGGGATGCCACTCCTTTTCTTAGCAGGATCCCTTTGGTTATCATCCGCTGCTCTGATGCAGCACGTCGGTACGTCGACGATATTCTATGGCCCGTTTTGTTGTCCTTCATGGCAAGCTATTCTGTGCTTACATTTTACCATGCCCGCTCGCACACAGCGAGCGTTTCTACTGTTTGTATTCGTGCTTTCCATGCCCTACCTTGGCCAGAAAGGGTGCCAGATATCTTCCCAATTGAGAATGTTCGGAGCATTGTGGTGAGGGTCCTTCAACCAGGTCGGAATTCTGACGAAGTAACGTGCCAGTTGGGCAGTATTTGGCACAATATCCCTAAGGAGGACATGCAACAACTGTCTGCCAAGGCGGATAATTGTTTGCGTGGGGGCCAGAGGTGGTTCTACTGGTACGCGTTATTGACGTGCTCAGTTAGTGAAGCTCTTTGTCTTGAACAAATCATCCAGTTTTTGATATTCTTAACATTTGTTTGTCTGTACATGTGCATCACATCTACCGATTTCCGTCCCATTCGGCTAATTCCTTCGTGGTGCGTAGTCTTTTTATCTTAAAGTATATTATTAAAGAGGTGCACAGTAAGGACTGATATAAGCTACGAAATAAACAATGCGTAAAAGAACACGGGGGGATAAATAAAAATAGATACAGTCACTAATGCAGTGAGCAACTGTGTTGCCTGAAAAGCTACTATTATTCAAGATTCTGCCACTTCTCTCACTGCGATGTATCCCCAACAGCAGTGTCCGAATAAGCTTCGAAGTTTCACTACAGTCAAAGTTAAAACCAACATCACCCATATTTCTATTTTGTGGGCGTTTTCTGTTCGAATTTGTCGTCAATTGGCTGAACTGCTGGAAAAATCGTTTTGTCTCTAAGAATGTTTCACGCGTGATGATGTAATAGACTTATTTGGCCATGTTTATGTAAGTATACCGTGTACGGTACACAAAGTAATAGAGAGATTTATTAACTTTAAAAAAGCATACAGCCATTGCTAACAACAGAGGGCGTCATCAAAATTTCTCATTTCCGAATCACAGTGTAACACAGATCTCAGATAAGACATCCATGTGGGAACAAAAATTCTTCCATGACTCGATGCAGCTTGTGCATTAAAATGCCGTGCAAAACTTTTAGCTGTGTACGAAGCCTTAAAGCGACACGAGCAGTGATACTATTGGCCGGAGAAGAAAATAGCTTTGCATTAGATTCGGCGAGTAAGAGTCAGCCGTCCGTTGTGACCGAGCGGTTCTAGGCGCTTCAGTCCGGAACCGTGCTGCTGCTACGGTCGCAGGTTCGGATCCTGCCTCGGGCATGGATGTGTGTGATGTCCTTAGGTGAGTTAGGTTTAAGTAGTTCTAAGTTCTACGGGACTGATGACCTCAGATGTTAAGTCCCATAGTGCTCAGAGCCATTTGAACCATTTGAAGTAAGAATCATAAACTCGACGAAGTGATTGATTTCATCGTTGCGCTTGAGAAAGCACGATTGAGTATCAGGCTTATATCCGTATGGCAATGGGAGGGGACTATACACAGAAAAACCGACTGCCAGAGAGATACTGTGCTGTCTGAGAAATTTTGCTGCTGATTATTTTAAAACATAGGGAATCACAATTATTCTTTCCATATAACTGTCTGCATCTTTATTCTCGTGTCTATCGGACATTTGCGTTAGTAGGAAACGATACGAGTGATTTTGGGACAAGTGTTAAGCTTCGAGTGTAATTACGAGGGCGCGCTGATAACTGATGCCTCCGCATTTTTTATGTGAAACTTCTTATTGCTTTTTGAATAAAACAAAAGTCATTAACGATCTACACCGTTATTCTTCATGTCTACTTATTTACTTCTCAGCATAGTCACCCTGGCGACAAACAGACTCCTCCTGACGAGAGACCAATTTGTTGCTGCCATCACTGAAAAAAGTTTATCTTGTTGACGGACTCACTACCTCACCTCTGCTTGCACCGCTTCGTCATTATCAGAGTGAAGTCCTCGAAGATATTCTTTAAGTTTTTGAAACAAATGAAATCGGATGAGACCAGGTCGGGACTGTATGGGGGAAGATCGATGAGAGTGAACTCAAGGCGCCTCATTGTTGCAGATACCGCAGCGCTCGTGTGTGGTCTAGCATTGTCCTGCTGAAGGACTCCATGTGTTCCATGTGTGGACGAACTCTTAGAATTCTAAACGCGATTAGAGCACGCTATTTCTCACGCACCGACACAGTTACGTTAACATTGCCATTTTAAGCGTTACAATTCGGTGCCCTCTAGCAACAGTAGCTGCAAATATGTAGACATAAAGCATAAATATCTAGAATGTTAATAAAGTCTGTTTTATTTAAAAAGCGATGAGAGTTTTCACATAAAAGATTCGGAGGAATTACTTTTCTGCATGCTTTCGTACACTCACGATGGCGAAGTGTGTTCTTAAGCAATCAAATGCTGCCATCTCAGGTACATGTACTGGCCTTGAAACAGAACCAAACCTTCACAAACACCCTTTCAGCAAAAGTGTGACTCAGATGTTTACTATCAATATGTGCCGAGTAAAATTTGTCACCTCCATATTGGAACCACACAGAATAACCTGACCAGTAGATGCGCCGAGTGCAGGGCAACCATGAGGAGATAGGTGCTGTGGGGGCTGTAGACAGGCGGTGAGGGCGTTGTAGGGCAAATGCCGAGTTGCGGACGGGAAATGCCGCTCTAAATTGAAACCCATGCTCGTATTTTTTGTTAATATTAAGTGGAGCCCCTCCACACCCACACTTGCATGGTGATAATCCAAAAAGAACAATTGTCATCTCTGCTTTGGTTAGTCCCTAAAAAGAATTCTGCTGAAAATGCAACAAAAACAGCGATTTATTTTCGCCTGCCTTGTAAACTATTTTTTTCAGAGAAGCGCCATCACTGGCGAATATTGAGTAAAACTTTTATTTGTCTTGTTGTCGTCTTAAAATCTGCTTCTTTGGCAGAACGCAGTGGAGTTTATAGAATGCCATGCAGTTGCGAGAGAATTCTGAAACAGTGGCGCATTAAGTTTATTAAGTGATGAACTGAGGAAAAGTAAGGTAAACAGCTTATGAAAGAGCACATCCTCCGGTGGCCGTGCGGTTCTAGGCGCTGCAGTCCGGAACCGCGGGACTACTACGGTCGCAGGTTCGAATCCTGCCTCGGGCATGGATGTGTGTGATGTCCTTAGGTTAGTTAGGTTTAAGTAGTTCTAAGTTCTAGGGGACTGATGACCTAAGATGTTAAGTCCCATAGTGCTCAGAGCCATGTGAACCAAGCACATCCTCGGTACAAAAATAAACATGTAATGTCTTCACTTACGTTGTTCCAAAACACACAGCAGTTCTCGTTTCACCAGCAATCTATGGGTCTTAAAAATTTCATTCCTTCATCGAAAAAGTCTGTAGTTAGTGGAATAACACGATAGATAATGAAGTTTCAAATAATAACTGTATGGCGGAATACCGTCCTCTTTGTGTGCCATCATTTGCCTAGATCTCGTTTGGGTATCTCAAACCATTTATGAAATATGAGCAGTGTTGCGGCTATTTCATTCTACCTTTATGACGGGCCTCTGCGAACTTTATCCAAGTTTAAAGAAAAATTCAATACGTTAGCTAAATTTCACACACACCAACATGTTATGTAATAGGCACCAAACTCAAAATCATAGCGACCCCTATTTTTCATCGCAACCTTTATCTAAGTTAACCCATAGTCTTCATAGAAACAAATATCACTGTAACTATGAGCATTAACTAAATCAAATGGCTCGGAGGCTCTGAGCACTATGGACTTAACATCTGTGGTCATCAGTCCCCTCGAACTTAGAACTACTTAAATTTAACTAACCTAAGGACAGCACACAACACCCAGTCATCACGAGGCAGAGAAAATCCCTGACCCCGCCGGGAATCGAGAACGCTACCGCACGACCACGAGCTGCGGACCATTTACTAAATGATGGGCACGTCATCATGCAGCTGACATTGAAAGCTATAAGCAGCGGAAAAATCATTTTTTTGCCTAATAGTTTCTGTAGTATCGTTTTAGAAAAGCGGGAGAGCGTGCGCCTCGATTCTGTCAGCGCAGCGAGCTGCTAAACGGCCGAAAGTGGGTAAACAGTATCGCCCCCTTCGAGCAAATGAAATCGCCTAGCGCTTTGGTTGTTGCCCTAGCCTGCGTGGACTCAGCGTACGCGCTGACCAAACCGCGCGGAGTACAGTACTGGAATGTCCTATACCCAGCCCCTATGGTAGTCAGATATTACAGTGTTAGCAACCATGTGTATTACATGGTGCCAATAACGATTCGTAGTTCCTCATATCCCCCAAGCAGCACTATCCATAACGCGTTTGGCTTCGTAACTTTCTACTCTTGCCCTTTTCCGAACAGTGTTCATCATCGTAGAGTGTTTGTATACTCGTGATTCCAAAAGCTAGTACGCCAGGTGGGTTATTTCGATGGACAATGCGAATGGTAATGTTCTTCTGAAGCGTATTTAAACTAAAAAGATTATTACATCCAGCCGTCCCTTTCTTCATTGTACAGTGGCTTTCGAAGTCCGTATGTTGGTTGGTTGGTTTGGTGGAGGGGACTAACAGCGAGGTCACCGGTCCCACCGGATTAGGGAAGGAAATCGGCCGTGCCCTTTCGGAGGAACTATGCTGGCATTTGCCTGAAGCGATTTAGGGAAACCACGGAAAACCTAAATCAGGATGGCCGGACACGGGTTTCAACCATCGTCCTCCCGTATGCGAATCCAGTGTGCTAACCACTGCGCTACCTTGCTCAGTAGCATGTAAGTAGATGTAGATTATTAATTTTCAACAAGATGACGGTGACTGTTTGGTAGGTTCCTTTGTACTGAAGAAGACAGTCTCAGCACAAGGATACTTGTACTGGGAGATAGTTGGTACTTAAGAGCAGCCACGTAATGGCAACCTAACATATCTGTACGGTTCCCTCAGAACTCATTTGTCGAAGGGATCGTGCTTTTTCAGGCTCGTCCATTTATGGAGGCTATAAAAAATAGTACCAACCACGAGAATTTGCCGTTTTCTGCTAGGAGCGCATCTTTAAGTAGGACCCAATAGGATCATTATTTAACTTTTCTTAGCAGTCAACATGTGTGGTCCGCATTGGGCAATCATTGTCAAACGCAATGAGCCTTCACTCTAGGCGGCATGATGACGAAAGTCTTAAACATGCTTCACACCAATATTGTATTAATATGTTGCGCGAAGTGCGAGGAGGAGAACGGCTCAATAATACAGGGTATTTATAGATGAATAATGAAAAAAATTAATAATAAATCTGTTTCTTACTCTATATGGGCATTCCTTACAGCATAAACAGTGGCAACTGTTTAAGTTTTTGATGCATTAATCACAATTCTTCAATATGCGCACCTTTGGTCACACGACACAAATCTATATGATAATCCAATCCTTCCCATACTCGGTGTAGCATGTTCTATCGGCCGGCGGGAGTGGCCGAGCGGTTCTAGGCGCTACAGTCTGGAACCGCGCGATATTAACGGTCGCAGGTTCGAATCCTGTCTCTGGCTTAGATGTGTGTGCTGTCCTTAGGTTAGTTAGGTTTAAGTAGTTCTAAGTTATAGGGGACTGATGACCTCAGAAGTTAAGTCACATGGTGCTCAGAGCCAACCTTTATCCTATCACACACTTCCTCAACGGACATGGGCATTGGCGGTACATAAACTCGGTCTTGCACAAGCCTCCATAGAAAGAAATCGCAGGTTGTTAAAACCGGCGAACGGGATGGCCAAGGCAGAAGGTTGTTATCTCCTGTTGCAAGAGGTCGAATACAGTGTTGGTGAAGAAAATGATTAAAAAGTTTCCGTATATTCCTATGAAAATGGAACGGAGCACCTTACAGTTGCAAAATGTAATCATCATAACTGGTGTTCAGCTGGAGTAACAACCAGGTTTCCAACTTGTCTAGAAATGAGTTACTCGTCACTGTTAATTGTTCCAAAAAAAACAAAAAAAAATGCCCGTGCACTTTCATTCGCAACACCTTACAGACTGGATTCATGCGTGCTCTATCAGCGTCTCCAGCTCTTCACAAAACTCACGCTTTTCACTTAGTCAGCTGGTATAAGGGGCAGCATTAATCCCACTTTGTATAGTTTACAACACAGCCACTTATGCAACACTTTCCACAGAGTAATCTTTGGCATGAATAATTCCCTGCTTGCCTTACTAAGTGACCTGGAAGGACTTGATGAAACGCCTCGCGCACTCTTTCGACGTTTGCATCAGACACACGAGGTCGAACAAGATTCTTCCCGTTATAAGTCATCCGGTTTCCACGAACTGTCGGTACTACCCACCTGTATTGTTCTTGTTGTGTGGCGGGGCCTTTCCGAAACCGTACACGAAACTCACACTGTACTGTGACCACCTCAAAACAGAGCACAAAGAAAGCCTTTTCCTTTTGAGACAGCATCTTGGAACTAGACGGTACGCCTGCGTAGTAAGCATGACGAGCGAACAGCAGGTAGCGCATCAAAATCTTGGGCAGTTGCTGCTGCTTATGCTCTAAGGTTTGCTCGTATAACGTAATAAAACGGTTTATTATTAATTTTTAAAACCGCACCACACATTTATAAACATCCTGTATTATGCAATGTTATGCCTGGGACGCGTCATTTAGAACACTGTCTTCATAGTGGACATGTAGGCGCTCGGCGATGTGGAACTCGCATGTATTGCAGTTGAAATGCTTGACTTGCAAAACAAGAGCAGAACTTAATGCAGAACGGACGATAAAACTTCCAATGAACTTTTCGATAAACCAGGGGCCCATTCACAGCAGCATAGATTCGTCAACCGCAACAACAGTTAATTCTAAATCATCCAAGTGAAGTGTACAATTCGTCGTGTACATATGCTGTTTTCTGTATATTTCTCTGCTTAACTACTTATGTAAACGAAATAAAACAGTTACGATGACTGAAAGCTTATATGATCTTATGCCTGTGCTGTGCCAACTGTTGCAAGAAGATTAAACGTGTTTGTTCTCTGGATAATTGACCCGATATTTTCTGATTCTGATACAAGCAAAGTAAGCATATCAGTTTCCTGTAACGATACCAGGATCCTCTGCTGTTGCGGATAATTAGGTTTCTGTATTTTCCTGGCCACTCAGGAATTTCATTTCTCAAAGCAATGCGTGGTGCTCTCGTATACATTTAACTATATTTCTCTCGGTCTTGATAAGAACTATCTTGTATTGCGCAATACCATCCTTTCACGTTACAACATACTACAGGACAGTTAATATTTTAAAAAGCTCTATAGTCTTCTTCAATATATTGCGCAAACCGACATCAGACAATCCATGATATTGCCCAATACTCAGTTGCACATACCGCTGATGTCATGGTATATCGAGAGTATCTCAAGTACCTACATACATATCATAATTAAACAAATAAGTAAGAAAACCAAGTGATTCAAATGCATTTAATCACATACCATGCAAAGAGTTGCGATGTAATGAATTATATATTAACGCATAATCGTGATCAACTGTGAGAGAGAAAGACTGCTGTGTTGGAAGCGGAGCACTTCTGTTGCCGTATGCGGTGATGAATAGAGTTTGGGTTGCCACGTTAGTAGGATGCTTTCAGATTCTGGTCTGCGGCATCGGCAAGATGTACAATATCGACGCATTTCATGCGGCCCCGCCGCGACTGCTCCAGGCATGGGATTCTCCATTGCGAGGTCGTGTGTCATGGCATGTTTTATTTTATTTCGTCAGTCTTGACTGGTTTGTTTGATGCGGCCCGCCACGAATTCCTTTCCAGTGCCAAACTCTTGATCTCAGAGTAGCACTTGCAACCTGCGTCCTCAATTACATGCTGAATGTATTGCAGTCTCTGTCTTGCCCTACAGTTTTTACCCTCTAGAGCTCTCTCTACTACCGTGGATGTTATTCGCTGATGTCTTAGCCGATATCCTAGCATCCTGTCCCTTCTTTTCAGTGCTTTCCATTTATTCCATTCCTCTCCGATTCTACGCAGTACCTCCTCAATCCTTACCTTATCAGTCCACCTTATTTCCAACATTCCTCTGTAGCAGCACATCTCAAATGCTTCGATTCTCTTCTGTTCCGGTTTTCCCATAGTCAAATTCAAATGGCTCTGAGCACTATGCGACTTAACTTCTGAGGTCATCAGTCGCCTAGAACTTAGAACTACTAAAACCTAACCAACCAAAGGACATCACACACATCCATGCCCGAGGCAGGATTCGAACCTGCGACCGTAGCGTTCCCATAGTCCATGTCTCACTACCATACAATGCTGTGCTCCAAACGTACATTATCATAATTTTCCTCCTCAAATTAAGGCCTATGTTTGGTACTAGTAGACTACTCTCGGCCAGGAATGTCCTTTTTGCCAGTGCTAGTCCGCTTTTTATGTCCTCCTTGCTCCGTCCGTCATAAGTTGCCTAGGCAGCAGAATTTCTTAACTTCATCTACTTCGTGCTCACCAAACCTGACGTTAAGCTTCTCGCTATTCTCATTTCTACTACTCATCATTACTTTCGTCTTTCTTCGATTTTCTCTCAATCCATATTCTGCACTCATTAGAGTGTTCATTCCATTCAGTAGATCCTGCAGTTCTTCTTCACTTTCACTGAGGATAGCAATATCATGAACGAGTCTTATCATTGATATCCTTTCACCTTGAATTGTGATTTCGCTCTTGAACTTTTCTGTTATTTGCATCGTTGCTTCTTCGAGGTACAGCTTGAACAGTAGGGCACTTCGTTCTTGGTCTCCCACCCTTATTATCCCATCTTGTCTCTTGTACATGTTGTATATTACCCGTCTCTCCCTATAGCTTACTTTTCTCAGAATTTCGAACATCTTGCACCATTTCACATTGTCGAACGCTTTTTCCAGGTCGGCAGATCCTAAGCACCGTATGTATATTGACTCGGCAGAGCTGCCGTCGCCAGAGTCAAACGCCATAAGCAGCCACGTCGGATCACAGGGATCACCGTCGACAATACTGTCTGATCAAAAGTATCGGAACACTCCTATGTACAGCCGAACTGACCACTATAAGCAACGTCAGATGGACCCACCAGTATAAAATCAGACGAGGAGAGGACTATTGTGTCATTAGAGAAGCAGTAACAACAGAATGTGTCTGCCAGATATCTTACTGACAACTAACGTGTACTGTAGTCCGGTTAAAATTACTTGATAGGTGACGTCTGTCACTTGGCGGTCCAGTCTTGCCACAGCGGCTTACGGCTACCGCTTGGTTATAGCTGACACAAACACGGCGGGTCGCTTCATAACTGCTAATAATGTGTAATGCAGAGCAATATTGGAAGTGGCCTCCGTCAGGAACGTTTAAACTCATGTCCTAAGCTAACCAAAACCTCGTGAAGTGCAATGTATTCGAGAAAACGGTGGTCAACCGTACAAATGTTCAAATGTGAGTGAAATCTTATGGGACTTAACTGCTAAGGTCATCAGTCCCTAAGCTTACACTCTACTTAACCTAAATTATCCTAAGGACAAACACACACACACCCATGCCCGAGGGAGGACTCGCACCTCCGCCCGGACCAGCCGCACAGTCTGTGATTGCAGCGCCTAGACCGCTCGATTAATCCCGCGCGGCTGGTCAACCGTCTGAGGCAGTATTAAAATCACGATCTATGTGTTCACCTTGGTTGAAACTAATCTTCAAGGGCAGAATCAAGACGGAAAAAGTTCAGTTCCAGGGATAAAAACAAACTCTCACTATCATTGGTTACCTGAAACTACCGTCATACTGGCTACACGAGATGCCGCGTTACCAACTGATGAGCGGTCCTGGTTGGCACTTGGTTGTGGATTATAGAGGAAAGAGGCAGATTTCGAACGAAAAAAGAATAATAGAGAGAAAAATAAGAGCAAATAAAAAAGTCAATAGGATGATGACAAATGACGCGGCAAAGATTAGTTATAAAGAAACCTGCATTTAAATCAATTAACTGAATAAAAATAATAATCAAATTATACATTTGACGAGATCTGAATCGTAGAGTTAATGCACTAACCATTGCGCTACGCGCCATCATTCCGGAAAATACATAATTCATGACTGTGGAGACCCAGTCACAACAACGAATTGCAGCCGTAAAAATTCGGCTTCACGCGATGTCATGCGGAGTTAATCTAGCATAAACCGGTCTCAGTAATTACAACAGCTGTATATGTGACGCTGAATCGCGTCCTGTGCCAAAGTATTCGGATGTGTTTGGTTAGTGCTTTGTCTGAAACTTGTGTATTTCATTAACATCGTTGCTTATACACTCCTGGAAATTGAAATAAGAACACCGTGAATTCATTGTCCCAGGAAGGGGAAACTTTATTGACACATTCCTGGGGTCAGATACATCACATGATCACACTGACAGAAACACAGGCACATAGACACAGGCAACAGAGCATGCACAATGTCGGCACTAGTACAGTGTATATCCACCTTTCGCAGCAATGCAGGCTGCTATTCTCCCATGGAGACGATCGTAGAGATGCTGGATGTAGTCCTGTGGAACGGCTTGCCATGCCATTTCCACCTGGCGCCTCAGTTGGACCAGCGTTCGTGCTGGACGTGCAGACCGCGTGAGACGACGCTTCATCCCGTCCCAAACATGCTCAATGGGGGACAGATCCGGAGATCTTGCTGGCTAGGGTAGTTGACTTACACGTTCTAGAGCACGTTGGGTGGCACGGGATACATGCGGACGTGCATTGTCCTGTTGGAACAGCAAGTTCCCTTGCCGGTCTAGGAATGGTAGAACGATGGGTTCGATGACGGTTTGGATGTACCGTGCACTATTCAGTGTCCCCTCGACGATCACCGGTGGTGTACGGCCAGTGTAGGAGATCGCTCCCCACACCATGATGCCGGGTGTTGGCCCTGTGTGCCTCGGTCGTATGCAGTCCTGATTGTGGCGCTCACCTGCACGGCGCCAAACACGCATACGACCATCATTGGCACCAAGGCAGAAGCGACTCTCATCGCTGAAGACGACACGTCTCCATTCGTCCCTCCATTCACGCCTGTCGCGACACCACTAGAGGCGGGCTGCACGATGTTGGGGCGTGAGCGGAAGACGGCCTAACGGTGTGCGGGACCGTAGCCCAGCTTCATGGAGACGGTTGCGAATGGTCCTCGCCGATACCCCAGGAGCAACAGTGTCCCTAATTTGCTGGGAAGTGGCGGTGCGGTCCCCTACGGCACTGCGTAGGATCCTACGGTCTTGGCGTGCATCCGTGCGTCGCTGCGGTCCGGTCCCAGGTCGACGGGCACGTGCACCTTCCGCCGACCACTGGCGACAACATCGATGTACTGTGGAGACCTCACGCCCCACGTGTTGAGCAATTCGGCGGTACGTCCACCCGGCCTCCCGCATGCCCACTATACGCCCTCGTTCAAAGTCCGTCAACTGCACATACGATTCACGTCCACGCTGTCGCGGCATGCTACCAGTGTTAAAGACTGCGATGGAGCTCCGTATGCCACGGCAAACTGGCTGACACTGACGGCGGCGGTGCACAAATGCTGCGCAGCTAGCGCCATTCGACGGCCAACACCGCGGTTCCTGGTGTGTCCGCTGTGCCGTGCGTGTGATCATTGCTTGTACAGCCCTCTCGCAGTGTCCGGAGCAAGTATGGTGGGTCTGACACACCGGTGTCAATGTGTTCTTTTTTCCATTTCCAGGAGTATATATATATAGTCTATGACTTTTATTATATATATATATATATATATAATGCAAACACTTCACGATAGTGTGCCGGACAAGCAACTGGAAGTAAACTAATTGTTGCGGCAGCTTGGCAACGGCGAACGGTTCCTGTGTGACGTTGAGAGCTCTGATTGGAGAAAACCAGCTGCAATGCGTAGTGTCAACTGTCAGGTAACTTAAATCGGACTGTAGGCATACTTAACCGTGGGACAAATCCATCACTGACATTTCAACTCCTCTAAAGCTGCCGAAGTCGGCTGCTGCTGATGCGATTGTGAAGTGGAAACGCAAAGGAACAACTACAATTAAACCAACACCAGGAAGATCTCATGTAACACTTTCGCAAATGTGGATGGCAATAGAGGCAGCATGGCTCAGTATTTCTGCAGGGGACTTCAACGGCTGCTGCACTATGCCGGGCAAAAGAAGATCCTACACAGAATTAGGAGGTATCCCATGACTTTTGTCACCTCAATAGTTTGAGGACAATAACGTTGTTGAAATGGACTAGCCTGGCCAGAGACCTGACCTGAACCCACTCCACCACCTTTGGGGTGAGTTAGAACATTGAGCCCGCTCCAAACCCCAGCGTCCAACATCATTAGTAATTTGTCCGCTGATGGCTGCACAAATATGTCCCGGTTAACATGATCAAAGAACCTTATTTATAAAAGATTAATAGCCCATCTACTCCAACATGGATAGAAACAAAACATAAAGTAAGTCCCTTCTCGAAATAAAACCATAATACTTACGTAGGCTGAAGGCCGGTTTGTTTGTCACTGAGTCTAAGTTTGTTAAATACACACTTTATAAGGGACACTCACTTTTTAAATATAAATTGAATGAGCAGAGTTTAAGCCCCATAGGGAGCAAAATTGTCTAAGTCCGCCGTGTAACAATTTGCAAGTCAAACTAAAAAAAATGGCTCTGAGCACTATGGGACTCAACTTCTCAGGTCATTAGTCCCCTAGAACTTAAAACTACTTAAACCTAACTAACCTAAGGACAGCACACACATCCATGCCCGAGGCAGGATTCGAACCTGCGACCGTAGCAGTCGCACAAAGTCAAACTCAATACATTTACAATTCCATATGTCTGCCATGACGACAAAGACCCCGTCCCTCGGTAAGGAGAGCACGAACACTATAAGACCTCAGCTGACAACTTCCGGGATCGCAAAGTCAGACATGATTGGCAAAAACGTCGTGGAGGCGGATTGCGAGTGAGAATCCTATCTCGATGGAATCCTTGCGGAATAGGCGTCTGGCCCAGAAAACTCGATTGGAGTGAATTGATGTGGTCTGGCCCGTGTGCTGCCGTAAATACCACTTGACACCAGGATACAGTCAGGCCTATTTTCCATCCCATGCCTTGCGGACTAGAATAGGTTTGTGTGGCCTGCGGCGTCTAGTGATGATTGGGTCGCCGCCTGGTGGACAGTTGGAGTACAGCCATCTGCCTTCTGGAAAACTGACCCCTGTATATTAAGCATCTTCGCAGCACTGATGTGATGTTGGTTACAGACACCACAAGCTTTAAATCCCAGTACAGCAACTACGAGGGTTGGAACTTAAATAGTGGTAACTATTTATTCACAACCGATACAGAAGAGTTACATGTTTGCACCTGTTACTGCCCTTCAAAGTAGTCGCCAGCGTTATGTAGAACCCGTTGCCAGCGATGTGGAAGGCGTAGCAGAGCCTGTTCTGTTGACGGTGCGAATGGAGCGGTCTAAAGTTATGGTGATTCTCGTGTACGACTGTGATAGTGTTATAAAAAAAAATGGTTCGAATGGCTCTGAGCACTGTGGGACTTAACATCTATGGTCATCAGTCCCCTAGAACTTAGAACTACTTAAACCTAACTAACCTAAGGACATCACACAACACCCAGTCATCACGAGGCAGAGAAAATCACTGACCCCGCCAGGAATCGAACCCGGGAACCCGGGCGCGGGAAGCGAGAACGCTACCGCACGACCACGAGCTGCGGACATAGTGTTATCCTAACGCATTACGTTCCTCCGCGGCAGACCGTCAATGCCCAGTATTACTGTTCATTTTTGGAGCATCACCTGCGACCAGCTTTGCGAAAGAAGCGGTGACACTTTCTGCGCAACCCACCCATCAATTTGCTCGACAATGCGCGGGCGCATACAGCGCAAGCTGTGTCTGCTATGTTCGGTCGATGGGACTGGGAAGTGCTGTACCATCCACCATACTCACCGGACTTAAGTCCTTGTGACTTTGATTTGATTCCGAAGATGAAGGAACCTTTTCGTGGCAATCGCTAGAGAACTGTTCCAGAGATTCGACTGGCAGTAGACCGTTCCATTCGCACCATCAACAGAACAGGCTCTGCTAACGGTATACAACGCCTTCCACTTCGCTGGCAACGGGTTCTACACGACGCTGGTGACTACTTTGAACAGTAACATGTGGAAACATGTAACACTTCTGCATCGGTTGTGAACAAATAGTTGCCACTATTTAAGTTCCAACCGTCGTATATATTGTGGTTTTGGCTCTTGAGAAAGAAATTCCTCCACAGGTATTCAGACAATTCGTTGAAACTGTCATTCTCTCTCACACTTTGAATATTACCCCATCCCATGACGCACAATATCTCTCTTGTAGCTTCTGCTACCGGAATTTGTGGCGTTTCTATGTAACACATTTGCGACTATCACGTATCGAAAATCGCCGCTATTGGTTATATCTTCTCCGTCTGTCTGTCTCTCTTCTGTTAATCCGACCAAGTAAGGATATGACACTGACGAGCTGTACGCAGGAAGCAATCGAACACGGTGTTTTGTAAGCCATTTATCTCGCGTGTGGATTACATTTACTCAAGATCCTTCCAGTAAAACTCAGCCTCACAGTTATTTTCCTACTGTTTGGTTTATGTCTTCATTTCATTTTTGGCTGGACTGGATGATCACTGCTAGGTCTTTTACAGCAGTTATTGTTCCCAGTGATCTGTCGACAATAATATTATCGTACAATAAGGGCGTGTCTTTGCCTATTTACGTGCACTACATTGCATGTATTTACGTTGACGGCAACTGCCAGTCCCTCCACGAATCATTGATCCTTTGCAGGCTTCTAGCATTGCTACCTCCTCATAGACAACCACATCGTCTGCAAACAGCCTTGTGGAACTTCCGTCGTTACGCACTAGATGATTTATGTAGGAGTATATAGGGTGATTCAGTTCCCCCTACAGATAGGTTTTATGCAGCGCGCAGCGCCTTCAAAAATTATGTGCGACATTTTCATAATTCCTGGTTCCCTAGGCGCGAACTATTAGTCCTACAGTAGAAATGAGCAGGACCGTCTTGTAAGAAATTTAATGTATTTAGATTTTGTACTGGATACTTTTTCGCTGAAGGCTCCATTTTCGGGCTGTTCAAGAAAACGCGTTTGAAGGTCACTTTTGTACGTTTTTCTTGAATAATTCAGATACTACACTAGCGAAAACGAATCCTAGTACATAATTTAACTACATTAAATTTACTACAGAAAGACCCTGTTTATAATTTCTGTAGGAGTAACAGTTTCCGCGTAGCGAGTGAGAGAATATGAAAATCTTGCATTTGGTACTTGAATGCACTGTGGGTTGCATAAAACACGTATGGTAGGGGCAGCTGAATGATCCTGTATAGTTAACAACAAGGTCAAGTGTCGTTAGAGTCTTTCGTGGTGGCACGCCTGTTACCTGATTAAAATCTTTTCGGTATTCAAGCCCCATCACTTCGAATCAAGCACTCGATCTTACAGGCTCGATAGCAGCGTCTGGAACGTTTCAGGAAGTGACATGCGCGCGAAGGCTAGTTGAGAAGCCCGTAGCAGCTCCGGCTAATCGCGGGACCGAGTGACGTCGGGTGGCGCATGGAGCCGGCTCCGCGTTTAAAGCAGTCACTCGCCCTGCATCCCTTTCTTGCGTTAGAGTATTCGACGGAGGCATCATCTTTCAGTAGGACACTGTCACATGTCAGCGCTCTTTGACTGCACTCCTCCTGTCCCCAAATCACGCATTATGAAGCGAATCGAGTGTCTGTAGGATGTGGTCGACATCCGTGTGCCTTAGATGAACCAACAACCAACTACCACGAAGAACAGTTGTAGACAGCACTGAAAGATGCGTGGATCATTATGTGCCCAGAACGATCCCAACACCTCGTGGAATCCAAGCTGCGATGTGTTACTGCAGTTTTGAAGGGTCGCGGGAAAGCCAGTGCCTCCCATGACTATTGGCCACTTAGTGTAATATTACTATATGGGGTATTAATGTGAAATTATGTATATTGGACAGAACATAGGCAAAAAAGAAGCTGAGTACGGCCTATCTTTAGGAACCCTGCCAGTATTCGCTATGCATGATTTGGGGAAACCGTGACCAGATAAAAGTGTGAGTCTACATCTACATTTCTACGACGCAAGCCACCAAACGGTGTGTGGCGGAGGGCACTTTACTTGCCACTGTCACACTATCATTACCTCTTTTTCCTGTTCCAGTTCGCGTATGGTTCGCGGGAAGAACGACTGCCGGAAAGCCTGCGTGCGCGCTCGAATCTCTCTAATTTTACATTCGTGATCTCCTGGGGAGGTATAAGTAGGGGGAAGCAATATATTCGATACCTCATCCAGAAACGCACCCTATCGAAACCTGGACAGCAAGCTACACGGCGATGCATAGCGCCTCTCTTGCAGAGTCTGCCACTTGAGTTTGCTAAACATCTCCGTAACGCTATCATGCTTACCAAATAACTCTGTGACGAAACGCGCCGCTCTTCTTTGGATCTTCTCTATCTCCTCTGTCAACCCGACCTGTTACGGATCCCACACTGATGGGCAATACTCAAGTATAGGTCGAACGAGTGTTTTGTAAGCCACCTCCTTTGTTGATGGACTACATTTTCTAAGGACTCTCCCAATGAATCTCAACCTGGCACCCGCCTTACCAACAATTAATTTTATATGATCATTCCACTTCAAATCGTTCCGTACGCATACTCCCGGATATTTTACAGAAGTAACTGCTACCAGTGTTTGTTCTGCTATCATATAATCATACAATAAAGGATCCTTCCTTCTATGTATTCGCAATACATTACATTTGTATGTGTTAAGGTCAGTTGCCACTCCCTGCACCAAGTGCCTATCCGCTGCAGATCTTCCTGCATTTCGCTGCAGTTTTCTAATGCTGCAACTTCTCTGTATACTACAGCATCATTCGCGAAAAGCCGCATGGAACTTCCGACACTATCTACTAAGTCATTTATATACTCGTATATTGTGAAAAGCAATGGTCTCATAACACTCCCTTGTGGTACGCTAGAGGTTACGGTAATAATATTTCTCAAAGGCCATTCATTTTACTAGTATCAACAATCAAATTAAATGATTCGTAGGTTGTTTGGTTGATTTGGAGGAGCAATTGAATCTCAATGTAGACAAGTGTAATGTGCTGCGAATACACAGAAAGATAGATCCTTTATCATTTAGCTACAAAATAGCAGGTCAGCAACTGGAAGCAGTTAATACCATAAATTATCTGGGAGTACGCATTAGGAGTGATTTAAAATGGAATGATCATATAATGTTGATCGTCGGTAAAGCAGATGCCAGACTGAGATTCATTGGAAGAATCCTAAGGAAATGCAATCCGAAAACAAAGGAAGTAGGTTACAGTACGCTTGTTCGCCCACTGCTTGAATACTGCTCAGCAGTGTGGGATCCGTACCAGATAGGGTTGATAGAAGATATAGAGAAGATCCAACGGAGAGCAGCGCGCTTCGTTATAGGATCATTTAGTAATCGCGAAAGCGTTACGGAGATGATAGATAAACTCCAGTGGAAGACTCTGCAGGAGAGACGCTCAGTAGCTCGGTACGGGCTTTTGTCAAAGTTTCGAGAACATACCTTCACCGAAGAGTCAAGCAGTATATTGCTCCCTCCTACGTATATCTCGCGAAGAGACCATGAGGATAAAATCAGAGAGATTAGAGCCCACACAGAGGCATACCGACAATCCTTCTTTCCACGAACAATACGAGAATGGAATAGAAGGGAGAACCGATAGAGGTACTCAAGGTACCCTCCGCCACACACCGTCAGGTGGCTTGCGGAGTATGGATGTAGATGTAGATGTAGAGCAAACAGGGAAGCCATCGGTCCCACCGAATTAGGGAAGGATGGGGAAGGAAGTCGGCCGGCCGGAGTGGCCGTGCGGTTCTAGGCGCTACAGTCTGGAACCGAGCGACCGCTACGGTCGCAGGTTCGAATCCTGCCTCGGGCATGGATGTGTGTGATGTCCTTAGGTTAGTTAGGTTTAATTAGTTCTAAGTTATAGGCGACTGATGACTTCAGAAGTTAAGTCGCATAGTGCTCAGAGTCATTTGAACCATTTGAAAGAAGTCGGCAGTGCCCTTTCAAAGGAACCATCTCAGCATTTGGCTGAAGCGATTTAGGGAAATTGCGGAAAACCTAAATCAGGATGGCCGGACGTCGTCCTCCCGAATGTGAATCCAGTGTGCTATCCTCTGCGCCACCTTGGTCGGTGATTCGTATGTAAAGATTACGAAAATAGTTGTAGTGTGCAAACAAGACCTAGTTCCTCACTGACCACTTTCAAATTTTCATGGAAACCTGTTGAAAATATATGGTGCACAGTAACTCATACTTTCGTGAACGACGGACATGTAAATGATGTCCTACATGTGGTCCTTGTATTTCGACACCATACTGAGCACCTTTCGACTAGAACTATTTCCCGAGCTGCGCTACTCTAGAATATTAAACAGTGTGAAATCAAGGAGTGAAATTATACGAGGTGCAGTGTGTTAAGAAACGCTGACAGTGGACTATATTCAGTACATTTTAGTATCTTGAAATCGTTTTCGATTGTGGATCTCCGTGCCAAATGGAATATCAGTCACGAACAGATAATACGCGGTATATTCCAAATTTAAGTTGGTGAAAGCGTTGTCGACATCGTCTTGGCCCCAAGTTTACTGTAGAGAGACCTTGCACTTTTATGAACCACATTGAGATTTGTAGACCCAATATCGTGGGCAACGTTTCGTGGAATCGGAGCTCTCCGACTAGGGACGAATGCTCCCTGACAGCCGGTTGCGGACCTATTCGGGAAGCGACGACCACAATCTTGCAATTCGATCTGGTCGCGTCTGACTAGCTGTTGACCGTAAGCCAGATGGCCGCTCGCTCAGAACCTGCGCTGGTAATTGAAAAACCCCGGTGCGGGGCTATTTAACTTGTCCCACCGCCGTTTGCTTCCTTTTTCTCTTCTCCCGTCTCCTCTCGGCAATTATTCTTCTCGTCGATCTCCTCTCCAGCACTCTGTGAGAAGTAGGTAAGTGGATCTCTAAGGATTTCGGGCAACAAGTGGACGCCAGCAATCGGCCCGTACCAATCGAACCTAACTGCCAACTGCCTGCTCCCCTCCTTGTAGAGACGGCCGCACGTTTTTATTTGCGGTTACTGGAAGGGTGGAAGGGGGGGGGTTAGGGGGGGTTAGGCCTGGGGGCGACACTTGAAACAATCAGAGGCGGCTGGCTGGCCGCTCAGTAATAAAACAATCCTTAGGCGGCTGAGAGAGGGTGGGGGCTAGTCGGGCTTAGAGCCTTCCCTTCTCGAGAAGGATAACAAGCGGTGGGTAGCAGGAGGTGTCGGCTCCGATACGAACAGTGGGTGATTCGCCATGTCACTTCGTCTCGTTTCCCGAGTAATTAGGGTCTTTACTCGTTCCACCCACCACCGCCGCCTGTTGTCGTAGCTCTGCCTCATGTAATACAACAACTGTCATTACGACTCCATGGCATCCGGTAGTTAGGTGATCGAGGAACTCCACTCTGCACTTTAGCAGTATTGTCAGCAGACATTACAAATAGAAGGTGCAGTCTCAAGGTCGGTTCACATCCGACATGAACGAAACTCACGTCACGGAATGGCAACGTCAGCGTCACATCAATGAGTGTTTGGTTCACACAAGAAAGAACATCATCGTCACGTTATGTCATGTCGTAGTGTTCAGTAGCGGAAGGTCGGTGTGAAGCTATAAGAAAACGCAGATCTTGCCCAAGTTGGGATCTAGTTTCAGCGTTAAGGAATTATCAATAGTCGCCGTACGAGGAGTGTTCAATAAATAATGTAACACTCTTCGTAGGCGCTCAGTAAGTAATGCAACACATTTTTTTCTAAAAGCAAGTCAGTTTTTTTCAGGATTGCAATACACCATAATATTCGCCACTCTTTGGGCTACATGAGGGACGGAGCGGCTTTTGAACATTTTCTTCGAGGGGAGTTGGTGGGTTGCCAATCCATAGATCGCTGTTCTGTTTCCGATTCGAAGTGATGAACTGTTGTGTACATAGTTCCACGTAGTCAGCGCGTACACAGATTTCCCACTAGAGCGCGCCCCGCTAAGCACAACAGCGCAGGCGCAGCGCTCGTCCGTCTCCGCACTACGAGATGGCGCTGCCATAGAGACGGACCAAATTCTGCTTCCGCCGATCCGCGTATTAATATGTAACACAGCCAATGAGATTGCTGCTAACGTAGAACCTTTTCTCCTCGCGGATCACACTCGCGCAGTGATACATGAACGCGCGAGGTATTATAACAAGTGTACAGACCTCCGATTAGTCAGTCTGCACCAGTCTGTACCAGTCTATAGTCAAGTTTCAGTCTGCGCCTAATAAGATTACCATATTCCTGTACACAGCCATGAAGATAAATGTATAGACACTTTTGTCAAGTATCAGAGATATATGTGAGAATAAGATTAACGTACCAATACCAAAGGAACTTCAGATTGTCAATTGTAAATAGCATCCAGAACCAAGTTAAGTAATTTTTATGCTTGTTATTATTTTAATGTGTGTGAAAATTAAGCAAATTCTGTTTAAAGTTGGCTACCGTCAATCTGCTACTCTAAGCGTAGAAGTGGCATTTCTATCGTCTGACCTAATGGCAGAAGATAAACACGCCACGATAAGACCACGAGACATATTGCTGACACTCGCCTACTTCGTTAGAGCGACAGGTCAAATAATCTGATGGCGTGTGTACCGAAGGTCTTACAGCATGCACACCACATGAACCCATGTTTCCTCGCCTGTGATTATGTTCGACAAAAAATTATCACGATCAGCCTGGTAACGCGCAAGCAGTTCCGCGCAGATTGTCCTTCGTTGATCTTTATGATCTTCTGTTAGGCGGTGAGAAACCCAGCTGGTACGCACCTTAGAGTACCCCAAATAGTGGACGATTGTGTCAGGACTACCAACAGAGACGTCCAGTTGAACAGCGAGATGTTTTACTGTGATCAGTCGATCACTTCGAATGAGAATGTCTGCACATTCCAACACTGAAGGAATCGCATGTTTGTGCAGTCGGCCGGAACTCTGGAGATCGGACAGGTTTGCGCGATCTTGTTGCGATGATGACAGACATCTCTCCCAACGACTCTCCGTGCTTTTGTTCAATGCAGTCCTCATTGTAAAATCCCTTCCTGGCCTAATGCGAGAGTTTGTTTGTGTATGTGATGCCGGAAATAAAATTGTTTGTGCGAATTTCCGTACTAACGCCGAATTGTTTATATTTATTCTGATGTTCTCTAACACCATTATCAAGGTACAAATTGAAAGAAGTTATCTACAGTATACTCCCTTGCTGTGTGCCACCGTTCTTACTTCTTGTTGTTATAAAAACTCAATGGGCAAAATAATAGTTACTCTCTTAAAAGAACACACATTGCTTCGAGCCCTACAGAACTGATACTGTCCGGTCATGTAGTAACCATTCAGGAATCAGCACATTAAGATGGATCGATACGTAGACGTGATGGTATGGCAGAGAGGAGCTATCGTGTCTGGGGGTGCTCATGAGCACAACGTGAATGATGATGCCCGGTTTGTCGGTGTCAACGCGGACCTTCCAGTACGTCCACAAGGAGCAAAAGCCGGCGCCTGGCTGAGTTGCCGCCTGACACGTCCAGCTCACGGAGATCGAGGGTACCGCCTTCCGTCTGAAGCTGCGGACTGATGGTCATCCGCAATCCATGTAGAATGGATTGCCATGAGGATTAACAATGTGTGCTGAATGTTGAGACCAGAGTCTGCTAAGTTCCCATGTGTTCAAGAATGCAGATGGACAATGACTACGCTCGGATTTGATAAGGAAGGGCAGGAGGACTAGAGTTTAACCACCTGTCGACAGCACGGTCGTTAGAGACGGAGCACAAGCGCGGATTAGGACAGGATAGGGGAGGAAATCGGTCGTGCCATTTTCAAAGGAACGATCCTGGCAATTGCCTAGAGTTTTTAGGGAAATCATAGGAAACCTAAATCTGCCTTTATAGAAGGCAAAGACACACAGGGATTGAACCGTAGTCCACCCGAATGCGAATCCGGTGTGCTGACCATTGCGCCATCTCACACGATGCACAAAACCAATCACTGTGCACTTCGTGGATCATACACTATCTGATCGAAAGTATCCTCACACCTATTAGTGGACATTAAGTGGGGTGTGTCCACCCTTTGCATTTATGACTGCTTGAACGCTCCTGGGAACACCTTCCATGAGATATCTGAATGCCTGTGGGAGAATGGCAGCCCTATCTTCCTCAAGAGCCGAACCCAGAGAAGGTAGTGATGTTGGGCGCTGGGGTATGGAGCGATGTCGAAGTTCTAACCTACCCCAGTGGCGCTCCCTTGGGCTCTGGTGGGGCAGGATTCAGAGCAGGACAATCCATTTCACCAGTGTTACTGTCCACAAACCATTGCCTCTCGGTTTCTGCTTTATGACCAATGTGCATTGTCTTTCTGATAAAATCGTTGTCTCCGAACTGTTCCTGCACTACACAGTGTCGTAAAATGTGTTCATGTCCTTCCGCATACACCGTTTTTTTTAAATTTTTTTTAAAAGAGCAATAAGGGAAACAGAGCGTAGCCACGAAAGAGGCGCCCATACCGTAATACCACATTCTCCATACATTACTACAGGGACTGCACAGGATAGCAGGTCACGTTCTCCACGTATTAGACAGACCCAAACACATTTCCATAGGATTACCGCAGAGCACATCGTGGTTCATCACTCCCAGTCACTCGTTTCCAAGCGTCTAGCGCCCAGTTGCGTCGCTCTTTACACCACTTCAAGCGTCTCCTAGCACTGAGTACAGAAATCTGTGTACAGAGCTGACCGACCACAGTACCCCATTCTCTTCACTCCCCACGCACAGCCATTGTGCTACCTGGACTGCTGATAGCACTTTGCAATTCATCAGTGATTCCTACCACATACGATTTTTTACGATCAACCTCCACAGTGCCCGACGGTCCTTGTCCTTCAGTAGCGTACATGAGGTCTTCCTGATCTTAGTTTAGCTATGGCTGTTCATATCCCGTTTCCACTTCACAATAACATCACCAACATTCTTCTTGCGCAGCTTTACAATGGTTGAAATGTCCCTGATGGATTTGCTACTGAGGTAAAATCTACTGACTAGACCACTAAGCTCTGCTGTTACTGCTTCCCTACTGACAACGCAACACACCTTGCCTCCTTTTATATTGGCGGGTTCAACTCTGGTGACATCAAGTGGTCAATTCCGCATTATATAGGGGTGTGCGGATGCTTTTGATCAAATACTGTATATTTAAACAATTTCGAGAGTTGTTCATAGCTCGCGAAATCTGGGAGTCGTTCGAGTAACCCTCCTGGGAACAGGAGGTGCGATGTACGCCCTCTGGGGCTGAGGTGATGCCTGTAAGTCTTAGCAAAGTGATAGAAAATGTTAAGGTTGCAAGAGTTGACAACTGCCATTACTTTTATCTGATTTTTGTAGGCAGTCTTGCAAATTAATGCCACCAGACGTGATTTGAAGATGGAGGGCTCGTGTTAGACCACTGAACTGTTAGCTGAGTAGAGGAGATATCGAAGGAAGATATTTCATTCGAACTAATTATCTTCAATGTTGCCATGGATCTAGAAGCTTTGTGGTTTTGATGTGCCAGTCATCCATCTAGTTTGGAACGGTTGCTCCGTTTGTCTTCGAGGAGGTTTCTGTGGAAGCTGCGAGTCAGCAGTTGGACGTAGTGTACTGACTGTTCGCGTTGTACGTTTTGCAGTCCAGTGTACGATCCTCAGAATTTTTCACAAAGGAGCTAGAATGTTAGTGTTACAGGGTCTTAATCAATGGTTTTGGGGTAGCGGGTATTTTAACTCTGTCACGTGAGTTAAGTAAAATTAGCTACACATAGTAAGACGTTTATGCGGGTGTAGTAGCGCTGTGAATCGATGTGAGTCTGTCGATAAACACTCTCTACTGGACGGTGCAATGCGCTGTGCAGTTTATCTCGCACAGTAGTCTTCTCTATGAGTCCCGCACTCCTGATCCTCCACCTCTTTAGGTGGTGGCAATGTGGGCCACAAACGCGTTCGAGATTCCATGCGACGTCGCTGCATCACAGACAACGGAACGTTTCTTCGAATCACGTAATAGTAAAGTCGGTCCTCACCTCAAAAAGCTAATTAAGAGAGAAAGAGAGAGAGAGAGAAGTGAGATGAAATGACTGTGTGGCACTGATGGGCGGGAGACCCTATTCGGGGAAGTTCGGCCGCCGGGTTGCAAGTCTTACTTCAGGTGGCGCCACATTGGATGACTTGCGTGTCGGTGATGATGAGTACAACGGAACACCCAGTCCACGAGCGGAGAAAATCTCCAACTTCGCCGGGAATCGAAGCCGGGCATGCTGCATGATAAGAAACACGTTACAACATCAGATCCCCACATTACTGAAAGACTAATTCACACTGTATGTTTATTTACGAGGACATACTGTGACGTCTCCGAATTCTTTATTCTCTACTTAACATCAGTTGAGTTATTACACGTTATGCATATTACTCGGTCTACTTCCCCGCTTCGCTGACGCAAGTTGTAACCACTAGAGGGCTCCGAATTGTAGCGTGTAACGTGACGGTGTGAAACGTAACTGTATCGGTGCGTGAGAAGCAGCGTGCTGTAATCGAGTTTCTAACCGCAGAAAACGTGCCTCCATAGAAGAATGAAAGCTGTGTATGGTAGTGATTGTATCCACCGTGGATTGTGTCGACATCAGTAACGTGCGACGTTGGATTTTTCGTGGTCGTAATGAATGAAACGATGGTGCTAACCTCAGCGTGCGTGACTGAGCTCGGAGTGGACGACAGTGTACGCCAACCGATGAGACTCATCGGAATTTCACGACTATGCTGTCAGCGGGCAAAGTCAATCTCTCAGTGTACCGGGATGTTCAGGGTGTGGTGTATATGGAATTCGTGCGTAAAGGCAACACCATAAACTCTGCAAAGTACTGCCAGACCCTTAGAAAACTGAAAGCACGAATTCGAAGACTTTGTCCACTCACGGAACACCCTCTCCTTTTCCATGACAAAGCCAAACCACACATGAGCGCTGCGACATCTGCAACAATCCAACGCATTGGGTTCGCTATGTCATCGATCAACCTCCACACAGTACCGACTTGGCCGCTTCTGTTTCGAAATCGTAAAGAACACCGTCGAGGAATTTCAGTTTGACATACTCCTTTCATCATAAGAATAAACCTGATGTAAACATTACACAATGCATTCTTGTGCATTTCCTTGAATCCCATTGGATTTCGTTTCACGTGGAGTTCAGGCCAAGCTGTTTCCAGTACAGTTAAGTACGATCATATGGATACGTTTTATGCTGTGTTACACGCACATAGACTGAACGATGATGCGGGATAACAGCATTTAACTTGGACAGCACTGGCCAGCTAGCTGATCCATCTAACCTGCAATAATGTAAACAGTTGCAGTTCATTATCCGAATCTGAGAAATACGTTTCAGTTCTGAAACTGTCATCTGCTACACTGATAAGGATCGATCAGCAACAGAATCCACGAAGCCCCCCAGCCTCCTCTTTTTTTTATTACATGCCATTCTACATCCCGCCAGCGTTCGTCAGTGACGTGTGAAAAAGATGCGGGCGTTAGTTCTACTACGTCTGGCAGCTCAACAGTCTTGTTATTCCTCGCGACAGATCCCTTAACTTAGCTCCAGGTCAATTCTGTTGTATTCGTATTGTAATGGTACAGTGGCAAGTGTAAAAATGCAGCATTTGTATGGTATGCTCGATGCTGTGAAAACGATTGTGTTTCGATGACACTTACCACTCTGGTTCGTGTGAGACTACATCTGTGATACAAAACAATGGACATAATCCAAATAAAGACTATTTGGTTTTTCATTTTTGCCCTAAAATTAAATTGTTATCTTTTCTTAATTTAAGCAACCTTTATTAACAATATTTCATAAAATATAGGCAATTAAGAATTTATATTTGAAATGGAAACAGGAATTTCGCGTGCAATATATAATCAGAAACAAGAAGACGTGCATTAATAATAAAAAATGATGATGGATTTTCAATTACAAGACGTAGGTATTTCAAATTGAATGAAAAAAAGAATAACCAAGAAGAAACTTGAACTAGCGATCCATGAACAACACTAAGTTATCAGTACACTACGCTACCGATTCCGCTATACATCCATAGTGTACTTAGAGATCAACTGTGTTAAATACAACTCCTCGGAAAACTTCAAAGCCGATTTTTTTGTATAAAGTTCTGAAAAACAAGAAGAACAGCGCATTTGTCGGCAGTTTTTAACCGTGTTCCACATGCTTGTTTCACCACGGAGCAGAAATCAGCCTAAGCCATTTTCATATTGCGCATTAAAAGCGCGACAATCACAGCACAAAAGTACAGAAACTGTGGCTGTACACGATTTTTGAAATAAAAAATAAATAGCTAAAACGTGATTAAGAAAAACTTTGATGGCTGTTAACAGATTAGAATATCTTAAAGTTTCATTTAACGTAACTTAATAATAAGGTGTCTAATACATAAGTAGGACCTACTTGCAAGAGCGTAACACGACCAGTGTACGTGTGCTGCGGCTTATGGCCAGTCATCACGTTTGCGTTTGTTTACAACAGATTTATTCTTATGATAAACAGAGTGTAGTGATGAGGTTGGGGCCGCATCAGCAAGGCAAACTTTTATCTGTGACGGTACCAACGAACTGATCTCTCGTTGGGAGAAATGTGTTCGTCGCCAGGGTGACTATGTTAAGAAATAAATATATAGACTTGAGGACTAAAGATATAGAATATTAATAATGTTCGTTTTACTTAAAAATCCTATAGGAGTTTTCACATAAAAATTTCGGAGGCATTACTTTTCACCATGCCCTCGTAACAAGTTCCGTCCGCAACCTGAGACATAGCTGGAAGTTTTTATAGCACAGAATATATCGCTGCATATTCGCCAGCGTCTTCAATAGTTTCAGGTCGGTACCACCCCGCTCCGGCAATTCGTTATGTGCGTCATGCATCTCGTCCATCACGGATTTTTTCCTTCAGGGTAGAGATTTCTCCTTTGGATATCCGTCAGAACCTTACAAATAGTTGACCTTGTTGTATGGCTTGCCTATAGATTGTTTATTTCCAAGTAAAGGAGGTAACTTAAATCACTCTTCACTTCTTTGCTTCTTACTTGCCTTGGCTAGTCTGTGCACAGTTAAAGACCATAATAAACCACTTCGTTCGCCTGACGATGTAGAAAACACGGAAAACCTAATTCTGGATGGCTGCAGCAATACTTGGAACCAATTCTGAATAGAATTATTCTGTCACTCAGCCATCTTGCTCGATTCTTCATGGTTGTCGCCTAAGTTATGAAATATACATTGCTTTCCTTGTCATCTACTCAAAATTGCACTCTGTGATCGTTCTGTCCTAGCAATAAAAATAACTTTAAAACTTTCTTGTGGCTTCGCCCCGCTAAAAGAATGGCAGTATCGGACATACGATAGTCGGTTGACTCAGCGCCTTGATGTCCCGCTTCATTCTGCGGTGCCTGTGACCCCGTTCCTAGAAGCTTACATACTCTCTGGTGCAGCTCATTTGCATCCAAAACGCACCCCGCCTTGCAGCACGACAGTATCAGCTCCTCATTCTGTGCGCGACGTCTAACGTATTCGTCCCATCTCCCGCTCTGTGTGGCCAAGGCAGCAAAGTCACGCGTGAGCTGGCGCCACATTCGTAGTTCCTTTGTCGCCAGAGACGTTCTCACTCTCGCAGAAACCCTCTATGGAGCACGAGCTGAACGAATGTTCCCTCCTGCTTCTTCGTAATATTGTTGCCACATTGTTCATCGATCGCGTATTTATTTTGTAAATATTACTTGTTTTGCCTTTAGACCACATTGATCGTACACCCAGCAATAGTTCTAACAATACAAACATAAAATTTAGAGTGAATGTACGAGGGCTATCCACAAAGTACATTACGTTTTCGTTTGTGTCCGTTAGGGGCGGGGCTAGCGCGGCCATCTTGGTGTCATGGCATTCCGCCGCTCAGTCGCCATCCTGCCGTGCTAGTGAGAGGTTCGTGCTGTACTCCGTTGAGTTACTGTGACAGTTTGAAATGTCAGCGTTAATTGAAAATGCCGCGAAGTGTGAAGAGCGTGCTGTAATAAGGTTTCTGACTGCAAAAAACTGTACACCGATAGAAATCTGTCGGCAGCTTTGTGAAGTGTATGGGGACAGCATAATCACTGAAGGTGGAGTGCGTCAATGGGTCATAAAATTTAAAAATGGCCGAACTAACGTTCACGACGAAGAGCGAAGTGGAAGACCCAGCATAGTGACTGCCGAACTTGTCGAAAAAGTCGATGACGCGGTCCGTGAAAACCGTAATTTCACAATAACGGAACTCTCTATGAGTTTTCCACAAATTTCACGAAGTTTGTTGCACGAAATCATTACCGAAAAGCTTGGTTACCACAAGTTTTGTGCAAGATGTATACCAAAAATCTTGACAAAGATTCACAAAAATCAGCGAATGGCTGCAGCGTTAACGTTTTTGGACGTTTACGAGAAAGATGGCGACTCATTACTCGATCGCATCGTTACTGGTGACGAAACATGGGTTAAGCATGTGAACTGCGCGACAAAATTGCAGTCAATGCAATGGGGGCACACAAATCCCCCCCCCCCCCCCAAAAACCCAAGAAATGCATGCAGACAATGTCGGCAAGGAAGGTGATGGCGACTGTCTTTTGGGACAGAAAAGGGGTGATTTTTGTGGATTTCCTGGAAAGAGGCACTACAATAAACTCTCAAATGTGTTGCCAAACTCTGCACAACCTCAGAAGAGCAACACAAAACAAGCGCAGTGGAAAGCTGGGCTCAAAGATCTTGCTGATTCACGACAACGCCCGGGCCCACGCGGCAAATGCCACTCGTGAAGTTCTCGAATCTTTTAAGTGGGAGTTGTTTCCTCATCCGCCGTACAGTCCCGACCTGGCACCGAGCGACTTCCACTTATTCCCAGCAATGAAGAAGTGGTTGGCTATGCAGCGTTTTGATGACGCACAGCTTCAAGAAGAGGTAACCACGTGGTTGAAGGCGCAGGCGGCCGAATTTTACGACGAAGGAATTTCCAAGCTCGTTCATCGCTACGATTTAAATGGCAACTATGTAGAAAAGTAGTATTTAAGTGTGGCTTTCATCTGTTTATAATAAAAAAATTTCCTATACTTTATTTATTTTTAATTCCAAAACGTAATGTACTTTGTGGATAGCTCTCGTAAAATAATAGAGTAAGCTTAGCTTTCTGGATCAATGTACTGGGGAGATTACATTATGCACAATTTTATCCTTGCAATTGTTTCATGTAATGAAGTGACAAAAGGCAAGCGGTATCTCCTAATATCGTGTCAGACCTGCTTTCGCCGGCGTAATGCAACACCTCGACGTGACATGGACTCAACGAGTCGTTGGAAGTTCCCTGCAGAAATATTGAGCCATGTTGCCTCTATAGCTGCCCATAATTGCGAATGTGTAGCAGATGCAGGATTTTGTGCACCAATGCACCAACTAACCTCAGGTTTATGTCTCACAAATGTTCGTTGGGATTCATGTCGGGCGATCTCGGTGGCCAAATCATTCGCTCGAATTGTACGGAATGCGAACAATTGTGTGCCGGTAGCATGACGCATTGTCATGCACAATCCATCGCTATTTGGCAACTTGAAATCAATGAGTGGTTACAAATGGTCTTCAAGTAGCCGAATTTCGTGTCAGTGATCGGTTCAGTTGGACTAGAGGACCCAGTCAAGAGGATCCAGTCAACTCCGTGCAAACACAGCCCACACCATCATGGAGACACCATCAGCTTGGACTATGCTTTGTTGGCAACCAGGGTCCATGGCTTCGTGGGGTCTGGACCACTTTCTGACCCGACCATCAACTGAAATCGGGATTCGTCTGACCAGGCCACGGTTTTCCAGTCATCTAGAGTTCAACCTATGTGGTTACGAGCTCAGCAGAGACGCTGCGGACGATGTCGCACTATTAGCAAAGGCACTGGCGTCCGTCGTCTGCTGTCCATAGACCAAAAACGCCAAATTTCGCCGCACTGTCCTAACGGATATGTTTGTCGTACGTCCCACATTGAATCCTGCGGTTATTTCACGTAGTGCTTGTCTGTTAGTAATGACAAAATGGCTCTGAGCACTATCGGACTTAACATCTGAGGTCAACAGTCCCCTAGAAACCTAAGGACATCACACACATCCATGCCCAAGGCAGGATTCGAACCTGCGACCGTAGTGGTGACGTGGTTCCAGACTGAAGCGCCTAGAACCGCTCAGCCACACCGGCCGGCTAGTAATGACACCTCTACGCAAACGCTGCTGCTCTAGGTCATTAAGTGAACGCCGTCGGCCATTGCGTTCTCCGTGGTTAGAGGTAATCTCTGAAATTTGGCAATTCTCGGCACACTCTTGACATCCCGGAGTATTGAATCCCCTAACGATTTCCGAAATGTAATATCCCATCCGTCAAGCTCCAGTTACCATTCCACATTCAAAGTCTTTTAATTCCCGTCGTGCTCTCGTAATTACGTCGGAAACTTTTTACATTAATCACCTAAGTACGCGATACTACCGCCACCTGTATAAGGCAAATCGCTATCCCACAACTTTTGTAATCTCTGTGTATGGAACATATTGTTCAAGCCCTCCGCCGCCCCTCCACTCATGAACCATGGACTTGGCCGAGGCCGGGTGATGGTTCAAATGGCTCTAAGCACTATGGAACTTAACATCTGAGGTCATCAGTCCCCTAGAACTTAGAACTATTTAAACCTAACTAACCTAAGGACATCACCGACATCCATGCCCAAGGCAGGATTCGAACCTGCGACCGTAGCAGCAGCGCGGTTCCGGACTGAGGCGCTTAGAACCGCTTGGTCACAGCGGCCGGCGAGGCCAGGTGACCTGCGTGCCTCAACAATAAAGATAACCGTACCATACTTACTATCACGACAGAAGTGTACCTATGTAGAGACCAGACTTAATTCGTGGCGGCAGCCTTATCTGTAGTTGTAGGGCCAACAGTCTAAATGATTCACTGTTCTGGCCTTGTAACTTTAGCCAACATGGTTTTCCTGTGCTAATGCTCCGAACGGCTGAAAGCAAGAGGAAATTGCAATCGTTATAGTAGTCTCCAACAGCATGAAGCGTTACTGTGTGGGTTAATGATGATGGCGTCCTCTTTGATAAAATACTCTTGATATCAAATAGTTCCACATTCGGATTACCGGGGGGGGGGGGGGGGGACTACTCAGGAGGATGATGTCGTGAGGACAAACTAGGGGTAGTTGTGTATGATAATAGGTCAAAGAATTTAAAAACATAAATGAAAGGTTGAACTGAGAAGTAATGCGAGTTAGTGAAGTGTTGTGTGGTAGGAGGAACAGAACCTCTGGTCAGGTCAGTACAGAGTTATCAAGACAAAATGAAATTGGGATAATGCAGGTGTAGGCCTAATAATAAAAAAGAAAATAAAAGTGCGGTTAACCTACTATGAACAGCATAGAGAACGCATAATATAGCAAGATAGACATGAAACTGACACCCACCACGGTAGTACAAGTTTATATGGCAACTAGTTCCACAGATGATCAAGAGAGTGAAAGAATGTATGAAGTGATAAAGGAAATTATACATTCAGTTAAGGGAGATGAGAATTTAATTTTCGGAAAATCAGAAAAATAGATCTTGTGAAAAATACTATTATCTAGCTTTAGCGCGTAGATAATCACAAGGTTTTTATTTTTCGATTACAGTAAAACCATTAAAAAAAGGAAGACTCGAAGGCAAGAGAGGCACCAATGTTAATAGTTGCGATTGAATATGGGAATAAATTCCTTAAACGCGTCGTGCTCCTAATGAAATAAAAACATAACTGGTGCAGTGTTTTATTATTTAAATCATTGATCGGCACTAAATTATTCTGCGTGTGAAACCAATTGCCGACTGCTGCTCACTACATCAAATTGTCATTGGCACACTGGATAATGGCGCAATTGTTCCGATAACATTTCGACGTGAATAACAGTTTCCTGTGTGTAGAGCCCGATGTAAGAATTACGGCATTAATGCATTAATCTTTTTGAAAAGTTGATAATTTGCCATGTGACTGAAATTAACCTTATGTTAGATGAGAATACACAAATGATTAGGATTAGAGAGCTGTACATGACCTGTGACCATGAGTGCATTGTATGAACTGAATCCTCCGCCTAAGTGCTGCAATCACAACCTGTAAACGTGCCAGCATTACCTCAAAGAGCGCCTACGTTCTTTTCTGAAGATACTCTCTCCTTTTAGATTGTATACGAGTTCTTAACGTCCCAGTAGGTGCTGCAGGACCATACATGAACGGCCCAATAGGTGCTGCAGGATCGTACATGATATTCAAGCCTCGACCAACTGTATGGCAGACATACTCCATAGATACCGTGTCAGGTGAATAAAGAGGCTCAGGACCAGTGGTACCTCGTGTTCTTCAAAGAAAGTTTGCACGTTCTCAGCCACGTATGGCTGGCATAATCCTAATTTATTTACTTACTCGTATGGCTAGGGGACCCCGTCGGGCAGACCGTTCTCCGGGTGGCGGTCTTTTAATTTGACGCCACTTCGGCGACCTGCAGGATGATAGGATGAAGATGACAGCACAACACCCAGTCCCTGGGCTGAGAAAATTCCCCAATCCAGCCGGGAATCGAACCCGGGCCCAGAGGCTTGACAATCCGTCACGCTGACGACCATTCAGCTATTGGGGGCGGACATAATCCTAATAAAATATAGCATGTATAGTTGCAAGAAGGATAGTCAGTAACAAAGTTGTAGCTGAAAAACGCGTGTTGTACACATTGACAACCATACAGTCACGCTTGGAGTTTCTCCCTGCGACCATATAATAAAATAATATCCTTTGGATGTAAGTGCTTAAAAAGATTGAGTGACTGGCTTAAAGTTCATTGGCGTGGTTTTGCGTCCAAGCAGTTGGCCACAACCCCTCACGCTTACCGGTTACTATTCTGCTATTTCCCGTCGAATAATTTGCAGACAGGATGCGGCTGCCAAAATAAAAATGTCCTTCTTCCACACATTCTTACACTGTCTAGTCACATTAATGTGACCAGCTGAATAACCACCTTTTGCGGCACGTGCAGACGTGCAGGATAAGTCAGTGCGGTTCGGGGAGGTACTGACAGGGATGTGAAGCAATGACAAGTCCAGTGCTGCGGGCAGCTGCTCTAGATTTCTCGGCTGAGGATCCATGGTGCGTACCGACAATCGAGGTGATCCCACAGTTCTCGATTGGGTTTAAATCCGTCTAATCTGGTGGCCAGGGGAGTACGGTAAACTGATCCTGGTGCTATTTGCACGTACACTGCGAGCTGTGTGACATGTTGCATTGTCCTGCTGGTAGATACCATTGTGCCGAAGTAAACCAAAATGCATTGGCATGGTCCGCAAGGATAGATTCATAGTTCTGCTGTTCCAATATGCCTTCCATTATGACGAGATCACCCGGGAAGGGCCATGAAAACATTCCCCAGTCCTGAATGGTCCCTCTTCCGACCAGAAAACTCCCGAGGATATTGCGGGGTGTTTACTTACAGACGTTTCACGCAGTGCACGCCAGCGGCCATCTGTCATCTGTAAAAGGACACCTGTCGCTTCTCACACGCTACTCACTATCAGTGGACACACAGTTGCGATATTGGCGTGCAAATTCCAGCCTTCGTCGTTGATGAGCAACAGTCAGCATGGGCACATGAACCTGGCACCAGCTGCAGAAGAAGAGGAATAAGAAGATGATGATGATCCATTGTGTATATCCCCGTACATGGAGACATTTTACTTGAAAGTCGAATGCCCGGTGTCTACGGTTAAACATGATACTGCAGTACCTGTGTTATTCCGAATTGTGATGCAATGTTTCTTTGGACATGCATCGGAGGGCACTGCAATATCTTATTTATCTAGGCAGCGACTTTCAATTAAAATTACGTAATGTGCGTACGAGTACAGGTTTTGAAGCAGGAATGACGACGTACGCAAGTTTGGTTCTCGCTGTGAGTCGTGCACGGATAGCCAAAGCTTCAAGGCGACTGATGTAAAGCACGAAATCCACGTTCGACTCCCGGTCCGGCACAAATTTTCACTGTCGTCATTCTCTATATAGCTAGTGGTTGTTCCTATTCGCAACTGCGAATACATTTCATGTATGTGCAAACAAATTTAAATAAAATTTCTAGCAATTTTAGTTAGCTAGGAACATTCAAAGTTTTAGGGGTGCATGCAACGTAGTGTACATATAGTATAATTATGGAAATGTGATTCTGCCTTGAGCAAAGACAAATTCTTCGTGTGCTTGCTCAAGGTAGAACCACATTTCGCAAAATCATATATGTGGAAATAAAAATAAAAAAAAACGGAGAAAAAGAGAGCTTCAACCCAAGATTGGTATGCTGAACTTAAGTGGCTAACGTACTGGTGTCGAAATGCTCATTTGGGTGTGATCTGCAAAAGAGTTCCCATTTTCCTAAACTGACAACTCGATTCGCCTTCTAAACGACCTCCAGACGAAATGTAAGGTTGCTGGTGTCAAGGAGCGACAAGCCTCCTCGACGTGCTGTTTGAAGTGATGTTCGGTTATACTGTGGAATGTATCCCTACACTGCCGTACACAAGGCATGCCGGAATGCCAAACAAACGATGTCCGTTGTGCTACGGACCTCGAGGTCGAATAAATATGGATTACACACACAACGAGTATGTTGACATGTTGCTGATACTTGATGAATGCCGAGACGATGCCAGTGAAGCAGCCTTGGCTTATGCCCTGATATTCTTGGCCGCAGAGCTGCATCAAGGGGTCCTGCTATGAAGAGAAATGGATCCCAGACCACCACTCCTAGCTGTAGGCTCACATGACGGGCGACAGTGAGGTTGTATCCCACCGGTCTTGAGCGTCTAAAGACACGTCACGGCCTGGAATCACATTGTCTGGAGTACAGTTGTTTTCAGTGGTAAGTCCCGCTTCGAACTGAGCGCCTATGGCCAGCAAAGGCGAGTCTGGAGGCGCCCGAGACAGCGGTGAGGGATACCAACCTGATTGTAATAATATGCAGTGCCCTTTCATTTCATAGCAGAAGCTCTTGGTTGTCATTCGCGGCAACCTTGCAGCACAGTCGTACGTTGGCGGTGTTCTGCTCCCCGCTTTGTTGTCCTTTATGGCAACACGTCCTGGGCTTACATTTAAACAAGAGATGCCCGCTCGCACGCAGCGAGAGTTTCTACTGCTTGCCTTCATACTTTCCAAACCTAAAAATTATCAACAGTGTCGTTGTATCTCTCCCCAATGGAGAGCAGTAAACCATGGCCTCATATCAGCTTACGAGAACTCGTTGCAGTCACTAGTATCAGTATTGCATTCGTGTGGTGAATAGTGCACAGTTTCAAGCTTCATCCGTACCACTTGTCACTGACAGAGGAGTTGGATGGAAACGATTTCAGTAGGAGAGCTAATTTGTGGATAATTTCACTCTGTATTCTGTATAAAGTGTTATGTCCTCTGATGGTTCAACGTTCACATATTAGGAACAGCGAACCTTCATAATAAGCATTACTAGTATCGGACTTCTATCATCGGCAGTTTCGGTGCTCTCCTTGTAAATGTCACTCCGGACATAACATATCGCACGTGAATGCAGCACGATGGCCTCGACCCCATTTTGTGCATTAAGTTGTGCGAGAGCTGAACAACAGATTTCCTGGAAGATGTTTAGGACGTCTTCAGGAATGGCGCTCCCGATCGCCAAATTTAACACCAGATTTTTTAAAGGACTATTTAAAGAACTGTCTTTACGTTACCGAATCCACGACACCAGATGACTTCGAATAGTGCGTCGTGGAAGATTTCGCTCCGTCTCACCAGCAACTTAACATCTCGCCCGCGCGTCATTTAGAAGACGCAATCTGCACTCAAGAAAATGGGACTCGTCTGAACACCTCACTTAAATTAACTCTCTGCCTCCAGAAAATCCACCTGAACACAGCCATTAATAATATATAGAATGTTGCATCCACACCTAAAACTTTGGAAGCTTCTACCTCTCATCTAATACTGACAGAAATTTCATTTAAATTGATTTGCACGTAGAGCTGTAAATACATGAGTACAATTTGAAAAAAAAAATGTTCTACTGAAAAAGTTATAGGTCGTTGCTTTGTGTTTCTAGAAAATACCTAGATAAACTATGTTCGTAACTCCGCAGAGAGAGTAAGTATGTATCTAATTAAATATTCCTTTAACTTATTGTTTGGAAAGTTACGGAGAAAATCAGCTTAGCTGAATCATGTTCTCTGTTTGTATCACGTTGTGTCACTGAAGTTCCAGCATATAACCAAGTAGCCGCCATATGTGCTGCCGTAATTTTAATGGCGCGTGCAGCTATGTGTGTCCCGCGTCGCAGACGTTACTGATTTCTTGTAGTTTTTGTACAGCCTGTGCGGAGTAATATCACCCCTTTTCAACCGCACTTCTCTCTCCCGCATTTTTATGACTCCACTTATTGAAAATATCAGAACGGCCTTGAAGAGTGTGTAATCATTTTGTTGATAGAAGGAATGACCGCAAATTGCTTGCCGCAGTCCAGCACACACCTACAATCTGTATGATGACCCATAGCGCTGCAGACGGAAGTTTGACTCAGTTTCACAGATGAATTCTACACCTGAACCTTCCCTATACCGTCTTGGTTTGTGTGGATAGCAATACCGGGTATTTAAGAAGTAATTACAGAATTTTTGTGGGATGATAGGTTGGATATAAGTAACCATTTTATGTATACGGACATGGGGTCTCTGACCCATAGTTAATGCGCTAGACAACGCTGAAGTGCATTCGCTTTGCTTGGGGATAGCATCACTGTACATTGTGATTACTACAGTAAATACTCGAAGTGTGCGCCATTTACTTGATGGCATAACTCAAGCCGTCGAACCACCGAACGGTGGACATTGGGTAATTTTTCATTGGTTTGATATCGGACGTCTCCTGCAGCAACGTCAGTTCGAGCTAAGATAAAAATCGAGTGGTGTGAGATATGGGGATCTTGCAGGCCAATGAACAAGTCCATTACATCCAGTGCAGCGTCCAGGGTGTTGTCTATCCAAGAATCTTCTCACGCGATTTGTGAAATGGGAAGGTGCCCCATCATGCTGGAAGAACATTCGTCTTCTCGTTTGAAGCGGTACATCTTCGAGAAGACCGGGAAGTACGTGTTCGAGGAATACCCTGTAAACAGGACTAGTTGGGCGGTGTGGAAGATTGTAAGCCTCCACAACTTGGTTGTGTACAATTCCAGCCCAAACATTAACTGAAAATCGTTCCTGAAACTAGTGGATAGTCGTATCTCGAAGATTTTCACGGGACCATACATGGGAGTTGCGTCTGTTGAACATTCCTTCGGCGGTTAAAGTCGATTCATCAGTCCACAGAACAATGTTTGAGAAGTCAGGAGTTAGCATTGGTTCAAATCGCTCTAAGCACTATGGGACTTAACATCTGAGGTCATCAGTCCTCTAGACTTAGAACTACTTAAACCTAACTAACCTAAGGACATCACACACATCCATGCCCGAGGCAGGATTCGAACCTGCGACCGTAGCAGCAGCGCGGTTCCGGACTGAAGCGCCTAGAACCGCTCGGTCACAGCGGCCGACGGAGTTAGCATTCGTTGCTGCAAAAACCACTGGACAAAGTCGTTCCGAATTGGAAAATCAATGGGCAGCGGGTCTTGTACGTTACACAACTTGTAGGCATGACGATGATGATCACGCAGAGTTCCCAGAACACTGCTAGGACTGGCATTTAGAGCACGACCAATGGAACGTACGCTATCTGCAGCACTGTTGTCGAACATATGAGGTACTCGTTCCTTGAAACAAGGATAGCATACACTCCACGGTCGACCTCGAGCATGGAAATCTCCCTCTTGTATGCCCATTTCACAGGGACGGCGATCCACATCAGAAAAATGTTCTGTGATTTGGTATTCATCTGTTTGGATAACGTTCTACGTACAAACGCCATGTTTCTTCCATAGTTCCTGCAGCACCAATGGCCAGTGCATGTCTGCAAGTTCATTCTACTTGAACCATTCCGTGTCCTACGCGTGACAGCACAGAGTAAGCAATCTTTTTCATTTGCATGTGCTTACCATTCTTCCATAACATACTACCTTACGTTTGATACAACACTTGATTACGAATTACGTTGAGGTGGAAGCGAAGAAGACAAGCGACAGCTCACTTCAGGTACAGAGCACCGAATGAGGACTAAGGGAACTAGTACAGAAAGCAAGGGTCAAGGGTGGATTAAAAATTCAAGATGAAAGTATATCACTGTTAAGATTCGCTGATGACGTTGCTATCCTCAGTGAAAGTGAAGAAGAATTACAGGATCCGTTGAATGGAATGAACAGTCTAATGAGTACAGTAAATGGATTGAGGGTAAGTCGAAGAAAGACGAAAGGAATGAGAAGTAGCAGAAATGCGAACAGTGAGAAACTTAACATCATAACTGGGTGCTCACGAAGCATATGTCAAGGAATTCTGCTACCTAGTAGCAAAACAGCCCATGACGGATGGGGCTCGCATTCGGGAGGAGGACAGTTCAAACCCGCGTCCGGCCGTCCTGATTTAGGTTTTCAGTGATTTCTATAAATCGCTTAAGGCACATTCAGGGATGATTCCTTCAAAAGGACATGGCCGCTTTCCATCTCCATCCTTCCCTAATCCGAGCTTGTGTTCCGTCTCTAATGACCTCGTTATCGACGGGACGTCAAACACTAATCTCCTCCTCCTCCTTCTGGAGCAACAGCGCGAGAGAACATTCAAAACCTTGCGCGGCGTGAATGAGCTGTAGGTTAGGTGGCTTTTATAGGCCAGTGTTTCCCCGGTATGATAGACCAAAAGTGTTCGGTATCAAAACTGTTCGTCTCGCCTTCCCTACACCAACATGATACGTTGTAAAGCGTATATCGTTCCACCTTAAATTGATGCAATCTCTGGATATATCGCGGTTTCGCTGCTGTATAGGGTGATTCAGCTGCCCCCTTACCGAGCGAGGTGCAGTGATTAGCGCACTGGACTCGCATTCGGGAGGACGACGGTTCAGACCCGCGTCCGTCCATCCTGATTTAAGTTTTCCGTGATTTCCCTAAATCGCTTCAGGCCCTAATCCGATGGGACCGATGACCTTGCCGTTTGGTCCACTTCCCCAAACCAACCACCCAATCAGCTTCCCCTACCGATGTTGTGTGCTACGCTCAAATTTGCGCACACAAATACAGTATACGAGAAAAACAAAAACAAAACGATGCGCTACGAAAGAACTGTCCGGATGTGACGGAAATCGGTGAATGTGATGTACGTGTACAGACAAACAAATGATTACAATTTCAGAAAAAATGTTTGATTGAAGACAGTTCTACTTCAGTCAGTGATATTCCAGGCTGAAGATGTGTGTCGAGGCGCCCCAGACAGCGGTAGGACACCAACCTGCCTGCCGGACGGAGTGGCCAAGCGGTTCTAGGCGCTTCAGTCTGGAACCGCGCGACCGCTACGGTCGCAGGTTTGAATCCTGCCTCGGGCATGGATGTGTGTGATGTCCTTATGTTAGTTGGGTTTAAGTAGTTCTAAGTTCTAGGGGACTGATGACCTCAGATGTTGAGTCCCATAGTGCTCAGAGCCATTTGAACCATTTTTTCAGGAGTTAAGATGCATCAGATATTGAGGTGACTGAGCGTTAGTTTCCGCACTTGTCGGATGTTGCAAAATGGTTCAAATGGCTCTAAGCATGAGGTCATGAGTCCCCTAGACTTAGAACTACTTAAACCTAACTAACATAAGGACATCACACACATCCATGCCCGAGGCAGGATTCGAACCTGCGACCGTAGTAGCAGCGCGATTCCGGACTGAAGCGCCTAGAACCGCTCGTCCACAGCGGCCGGCTTCGGATGTTCAATCTTGGATACTACGCAGATGACGTTTTTTCGAAAGTCTGATGGTATATCGCCGATTTCATACATTCTACACACCAGCGTGAATAATCCTCTTACTTTTTTATTTTTTTTATTTTTTACAACTTCCCTAAGTGATTTAAGAAATCCCATTGGAATGTTATCTATCCCTTGTGCCTTAATTGATTTTAGGTCTTCCAACGCTATTCCAAATTCCGATTCTCTTACACAAGATTCTATCACACAAGATAACGCGGTTATAAAATGGCAACGCGTATACTTTTCTGTCCTGTCCCGGTTTTGAAGCGACGTGGCCCGGCGTGCGGCGTGGCGGGGTCGGTCAGCGAGGGACAGTCAAAGTCTTTGCTGGGCCCGAGTCCCCCGATGTAGCGGCGCGCGCTATCGACCCGCTGTTCGGAACGGAACGGTCGAACAGCGTGGACTGTGTGTGGGTGGTGGGCGCCGCCGTGCCGCCACTGCTGTCCCCTGCGAAGAGCTCAGAGGCGCCGGTCAGCCGCCTGGGGCGCCGCGCTGCTGCTACAAAGGCTGCCCCTCACCACAGCGTATTTTGAGACGATGCAGTACGCTGCACAGCACTACCCATAAAAGATTGGCTGTTTTTTTTTGTGCGGCTTCGCAAACCAGTAATGTTGGACGACGTCTTATTGCGGCTTTAAGCCAGAGAGCGCAGTTAAGCCGCCCTCACACATCGTGAAGCCCGCCAGACGTGGTTTCCGTCGTGGCTGCCAACCCTTCAAAGTGACTTTCTACATCTCACTGAACATAACGTGCTCCTTCAGCGTGATTTGTGACCGAAGCGCTCTCCGGCGGCAGTTGTCGGTTGCATCTGGCGCGCTAATCACTCAGTTTGTTTACCAAAATGAACGACCGTAAAATAGTTGCATTAGTTTTGTTAGCGATCTTCGAAGAACAGTTGAGAAAATTCGAGGAAGATTCTGGACTTGTCGATGACTTGAACAGCGAATTTCCCATAGAGGAACACCACACATCCTGCACAGCGATTTGAGATACATACTGCGAGGGCATGCTGAGAAGTAATGCCTCCGATCTTTTTATCTGAAGACTCTTAAACATTTTTTAAAATAAAACAAACTTCTTTAAGATTCTTAATCTTTATTCTAGACGACTACATTTTTTTTCTCAACATAGTCACCTCAGCGACAAAACAGTATACTTTCATAACACGAGAAACATCAAGTACGAGAAGCCTGTAATTACCGATATGTAGGTTGCTGTCATTTTGTTACAACACGTTTTCGAGAGATCCTCAGTATTCAGGTGCTTTGAAACAGCTTGTATTGAAACCAACTAGGCTATAACATGAAAACCACCTTATACAGAGTTCAACTCCGTATTAGTTAAGTCAATATTGTGGCGTAAAACCGATATTGAATTCTCATTGGCTATGCTCCTCTCCACGAGGCAAATATCTGACATGGCAGATTCTTCCTTTTACGCTTCGCAATATCGTGGAACGTGAAATTCGAGCTCCTCGTCGATGAACTTTTTCACGTCCCGTGAGACGACGCCTCTATTGGGCAGAGAAACTCCCCTAAGCTGTTTACAAGGACTTTCACTGAAGGGCCAAAGGTATGTATTTTGGAAAAACCACATTTTGTATGGCCGAAACCGGTTATGACTGCGTCATAAGAATGTGATTGCGTCTATAAATTAACAAAAAAATTTACGAAAATTTTTACAGAGGTATGTAAACAGGCAGAATACGGCGCTGCGTTCTGCAACGCCTATATAAGACAACAAGTGTCTGGCCCAGTTGTTAGATCGGTTATTGCTCCTACAATGGCTCGTTATCGAGATTTAAGTGAGTTTGAACGTGGTGCCATAGTCGGCGCACGTGCGATAGGACACAGCATTTCTGAGGTAGCGATGACGTGGGGATTTTCCCGTACGACCACTTCACGAGTGTACAGTGAATATCAGGAATCCGGTAAAACATCAACATCTGAGATCGCTGCGGCCGGGAAAAGATCCTGCAAGGACGGGATCCAAGACGACTGAAGAGAATCGTTCAACCTGCCAGAAGTGCAACCTTTCCGCAAATTGCTGCAAGATTTCAATGCTGGGCCATCAACAAGTATTCGCGTGCCAATCATTCAACGAAACATCAGCGATATGGGCTTTCGGAGCCGAAGGTCCACTCGTGTACCCTTAATGACTGCACGACACAAAGCTTTACGCATCGCCTGGGCCCACCAATATCGACATTGGACTGTTGATGACTGGAAACATGTTGTCTGGTCGGACGAGTCTCGTTTCCAATTGCATAGAGAGGATGGATGTGTATGGGTATTGAGAGAGCTCATGAATCTATGGACCCTGGCATGTCAGCACGGGACTGTTGAAGCTGGTGGAGGCACTGTAATGGTGTGGGGCGTGCGCAGTTGGAGTGATATGGGACCCTTGATACGTCTAGATACGACTCTGACAGATCACACGTACGTAAGCATCCTCTCCGATCTGGTGCATCCATTCATGTCCATTGTGCATTCCGACGAACTTGGTCAATTCCAGCAGGACAATACGACACTGCCGCTCGGGGTAGCCGCGCGTTGTGAGGCGTCTTGTCACGGTCCGGGCGGCTTTCCCCGTCGGGAGGTTCGAGTCCTCCCTCGAGCATCGGTGTTTGTGTGTTGTCCTTAGCGTAAGTTAGTTTAAGGTAGGTCAAGTAGTGAGTTTAAGGTAGGTTACGTAGTGTGTAAGCTTAGGGACCGATGACCTCAGCAATTTGGTCCCTTAAGAATTAAAAAATAAATAAATGAGAAAATGCGACACCCTACAGGTCCAGAATTACTACAGAGTGGTTCCAGGAACACTCTTCTGAGTGTGAACACTTCCACTGGCCGCCAAACTCCCCCAGAAATGAATATTATTAAGCATATCCGGGATGCCTTGCAACGTGTGTTCAGTAGAGATATCCACCCCTCGTACTTTTATGGGTTTATGGACAGCCCTGCAGGATTCATGGGTCAGTTCCCTCCTACACGGCATTAGGCAGGTGTACAAGTTTTTTTGGCTCTTTAGTGTACATGCAGCACTTACGTGCCAAGTGTTGATGACCAGAATAGTAAGGGTCTTACCACGTGTATTTTTCATGGTGTGTTTCATATGTATGTGAGTTTGAAAACACTGTAATAATTTTTTGAGAAATAAGATATGAGGATCTTTAAGCTTTTGCAACTCCGTGTGATAGAGTTTAGCTGAAATTGAAAGTTAGCCCTTGCCTTGTAACTCTATCTTATCTGCTTAAAAAAATTTAAGCAACTTTTAAAGAGGCTTACAGCCATTTCTCAGAAAGGACCCTGGTAACGCTATATGACTCGAAAGCGCAACGTTAACTCCGTTGATGTGCTTCTGAAGGAGACAGATTAGCTGGTATTAGCAGTGAATTCCTCAAAACTGAAGAATGTTTCGAGTAATGAGAGCCATCTTTAGATGTATACTCGTGCAATGCAAATGTATGTGCTGTCTGAACGATTTGAACTTAACTATCCAAGAAAATGAACGCTTCAACTCTAACGCTTATCGACAAATTTTCGTAGAAGAATGATCAGAAAACTTTGCTGCCGGAGCAACTGCGTGCACCAACAAACTGCAACACTTATTCTGACCGTGGAACTGAAAACATCCGTGGAGCTGAAAATATTAATAAGATAAGAGAATAAAGCATGGTGGTCCAGTTGCGTTTCTTGTTGATACAGATCCGTCAGACGGGTCCAAATATCATGAGAAAGCCAGTACTGTTAGTGAGTATGCAAAACCGCGTGTTGTCATGCTCAAAGGAAGGGGATTTGTAATGGAAAGGACGGACACTGATTCTGCAGCAAATACGAACATATGTTCAAGAACTTTGATTACAGGGCGGGACGATTAGAAACCGTCACCAGTATGGCATGAAAGCCATAAAATCCCGTTTTACAACACGAACAGTAAATATCATAATCGAAGCAATTTTCTTACGAATAGTTGGGACAGATACATCTGGGGACTAATGACCTCAGCAGTTGAGTCCCATAGTGCTCAGAGCCATTTGAACAGATACGTCTTTGGAATGTATAGAGCCTCTATCATAAGGTCTTTGGGCAATTCAGAAATAATGGGGTTGGCATAAGCGTGTTTGAAGCCGGCCGCTGTGACCGAGTGGTCCAAGGCGCTTCAGTCCGGAACCGTGCTGCTGCTACAGTCGCAGGTTCGAATCCTGCCTCGGGCATGGATGTGTGTGATGTCCTTAGGTTAGTTAGGTTAAAGTAGTTATAAGTTCTAGGGGACTGATGGCCTCAGATGTTAAGTCCCATAGTGCTCAGAGCTATTTTTGTGTTTGATGTTTACAAGAAATGACTGTTCACACATAGACAGCAGTAGTAACCTTCCTACCACAAGGCGGTGCCGTATCCTACACGTCTTGTTTGTCTTAGTTTGCACAGGAAACGGCGCTAGTATGTGCTAGTGTGTGTTATGTAAGTAAACCAAATAAAGCTGATTTATAAGGGGAAAAAAGAGTTATTTTGCTAGGAGTCGTATACGACGTGGCGTTGTGACATGTATTCTGATGTTCACCCTGTGGCAGGGAGGATAAGATGGAACGTTTTAAGTGTTTCATTGGGTGTTGCAATATTGTGCAATGCATAGCTGAATACCTTTTAAGGCCCAAAGATGGTCAGATTTATAGTCGAAATCGATCGTCTTTAGTAGAAATAAAGTAGTACAGCTGTGTATTAATACCTTCATCAAAGAGCTCCAGTAACGGATACACGGGAAAATTGTCCAGTCTTGTACACTTTGGCGTATTCGGAAATAGTTTACCGCTTCTCCTTTTTTTAATAAAATTAATAATAGATGATGCTTTGTCAATATTCTAGGCTGCTCATACTTCCATAATATTGCAACGACAAATTACAGCATATAATCATTGGCTTTATATGTTGGTAATGTCATAAAAATATTGTTATTTTGTATTGATTTGATTTGATACTTGTGACTGGAAAGATCTCCGAGGTGGCTTGTGCTGGTCTGAGCACCGCTGCGACGTTTGACAGGCCGCGAGGTTTGAGGCGCCATGCCACGGATTGTGCCGCCGCTTCCGGATGAGAACAGTCTGAATCAAGTCCTCCCTCGGGCATGGGTGTGTGTGTATTGTTCTTAGTGTAAGTTAGTTTAAGTAGTGTGTAAGTCTAGGGACCCATGACCTCAGCAGTTTGTTCTCTTAGGAATTCACACACATTTGAACATTTTTTACGTTTGACGGGGCCCTCGTGGCAGTATTGCACGGACGAGCCGGTGGTGGCAGACCCTCGTGCTGCTTTCAAATCTGCCAGCCTCTTGACGTGACGTCACGAGAGTTGTTACCAGTTCTTGGAGCGTAAATCACTGAACGTACAGCAGAGCACAATACTCCAAACTAGAGAGCTGAATAAGATGATTATTTTGGTGTATAGACTGATCTTGGAAGTGAAGTATTTAATTAGTTAATAAGTGGAAAAGGAATCTGTAACGGCTTTTTGCACTAACTGTGGTAACATTTCCGCTAATTAAGCCACATAGAAAATCGATCTACCATATAAAAGCGCTAATTGCAGCGAATCGAACGAGCTACTCACATGTCTGTTTTTGTGCTTAATTAGAGGATGAGAGCTGTCTGAATCAAATGCTTATTGAAAGTCAGCATTACTAACTATACAAAACAGCTGTAGAAGTAGCACTGCAGCTTGTTTTGAAACGTGAGCACACATCATGAACAACATTTAGGTTAGTTTTCAGAGTTTCACTGCCATTTTTGATTAATTAATAAGATTTTTTTCATAGTTTTGCTCATGATTTTAATTCTAAAATTTGGATGACAGCTTCAGAAATAGCAGTTCATTTCTTATACAACTGATGTGCCACTGGTATAAATGGTGGAAATATTAAAGACACAGTTAAAAGGACTGCCGTGAATGTTAAAGCGCCGCTTCTGGGACGAGGAGGCGTGCTGGGCCAGACCCAGGCCGCCTGGTGGGTTAACGAGGAGGGTCGGTGTGCCGGTGAGCCTGTATGGGGTTTATAGGCGGTTTTCCGCATCCCACGATGTGAATACTGGGCTGATACCCAGGTCTCGCCTCAGTTACAAGATTTGCAAACATCTAGAAAATTTTCGCTCACTTTCACATGAATAACAATATGCGCAGACAGTTGGTGTACACATATTACATTTTGTCCCACAGGCGGGGGTGGGGGGGGGATAGTTGATAGGGTAGTGACAGGAAGGGCTACCCCGTAAATTAAATGTCAAATACTAAATTAACCACTCCGACCCTATGCAGATGCGGGACAAAAGGAGAAGAAAATTAAGATGATGCAAGACACGTTAAGTAAATGTTGGTCTCGTTCTCGTTGTGTAAAAAGTGCTGGCGCCTTAATTGCGATTTTGGACGAACTATTAATCCAGAAATGTATTATTTTAATAAGTGCCTCTGTGCGCATCTTTTTGTACCTGAAAACTTGTAATTCGGACTCGCGTACGATCCTGCTAGTTGTCTGTCAGGACTGAAAGGAAACCCAGATCAGAGTGTTACTGGCCACGAGCCATTGCCTCACAGATGTTGCTCTCTGACAGGTGCCCTGCCATTGTGGTACAGCCATCGCCTCACAACTGTTCCTCTGCTGTACACAGTACACAGTGCTGGAAAATATTTTCACATCCTTCCGCCTGTAGCTTATTCTTAATCCCAATAAGGAAACCGTACTCTAACGAAAAACACCTCTGTTCCGTTCCACCTCCTTTGTACTTCACTGTTGGAATTACGCATGATGATAGATAACATTCTCCAGACATTCACCAAGCCCAAACCCTCTCATCGGATAGCCACAGGCTATGGCGTGATCTTCAGTTGAGATCACTAGTTTCCACTCATCCACTGTCCAGTGGCGTCACTGATTACATATCTCAAACTTCACTTGGCACTGACCACAGAAATGAGCTGATCGATCGCTGTACCCCATCTTTCTTAACACCCTACCCACTATCATTGTGCTATCTGTACTCTGGTAGCACCTTGGAACTCACGAGTGATTTCTTCCACTGATTCCAAGCGGTTTTTACACAGCCACCCACCCCAGTTTTTCACAATCCCTGTACTTGGTCTTCGTTCAGTCGTGGTATGCCTTTGGCGTTTCCGCTTCACAACCACATCACCAGTCGTTGACTTGGGCAGCTTTAGAAGCGTCCTTGGGTGGTTTGCTAGTCAGGTGACATCCAGTGACTGGTCCACGTTCCAAGTGTCTGAGCTCTCCCGACCGACCCATCAGCTGTTACTGCTTCGCTATCGACAACAATGAAATACCCACGTCCTTCGGTGCTGGCGGGTCGGCATTACATAGGAGTTACCTCATACATTTGATCAGATAGTGTACTTGTGTGAATAAGAAACTTTCCGAGGATGCTGATTGCAACAAATGGCCCGTTAAGGAGAACCGTTAAGCAGTGCGTGGCATCCCGTCCAGCAGTCGGATCAAGAGTGAAGGCGGCGACCTCCCAAACAGTCATATGAATGTAGTACATGACGCTAATATGATCACTCATGTATATGACTGATCATTTTATCGTTCTGTACTATATTCACATGACTGTCTGGGAGGTCGCCGCCTTAACTCTTGATCCATAGACCAGTAGAATTATTCCCCGTGCCAACCTGCATTCGATTGTTTCGTGTAATGAAACCGAGTGCAACTGACTGGCTCTCACGTGGTGAGATTTCGACAGCATGGGACCCAAAAACATTTAGCAACGTCCTAAATTTTATCTGTAATACATTTACTCGAGAAACCGAAGCGTGACAAAAGGACAGAATGAAAATCCTCAGGCTACCACTAGCTAGAATTTCATTGCATAACACTTTACGTATTTAATCGGTAGCGAGATTAGGTCTTTGGAATTGGGCACCCTGCAGTGCTCCGCATTAAAATATGCGGTGACTGTTGAAGCGAAGCAGTCATCGTGTTTGACAGTGGTGCCGCAGGATCCTGCATGAATGCGGCGGAGTGCTCCAGTAGAATTGCAAATGAATCCGAAAGACAGAGGGCGTTTAATTATGAACACAAACGCTCGGAGGCTGCACAGATATACGCCGGGTCTGGGCCTAGCTCTCAGCTCCTGCTATTTGCATCGTCACGCTTCGCCAAGTCGACGCGTTCTTAACAGGGGAGGCTGCCACGTTGGCGTCACGGATTTACCTCAGACTTAGAACACTTTTATTAGTCCTTTATGACAACATAATGTGCAAGTAGTAAGGCGTACTACTTAGGCGATATCGAGAAAATCGCAAGAGAAGTTTTACAGTCATTGATGTACCAGTGCATTGCGTCCCCGAGCACGAGCTAGCGGCGGTCATGTGGTTAGTCTTCAAGCTCGGCGTTATCCTTCGAGAAGACGTGCCGGACCTCGTCTGCAGGACAAGGGGATCACCTTGTAACCACCGGCATAAACTTATCATATCTTCTGGTAAACCTTCCGGGATGTAAGGTCGTGGTCCATGAAACTCTTCAGCTCCTAACGTTTCGTCCGGAGCTGCGCTGGACATCTTCAGAGGGGTGTTTCTCCTCCGGTGAGTCTTGCCGACTCACCGGAGGAGAAACACCCCTCTGAAGATGTCCAGCGCAGCTCCGGACGAAACGTTAGGAGCTGAAGAGTTTCATGGACCACGACCTTACATCCCGGAAGGTTTACCAGAAGATATGTCATCCGGTCGTGAAAGCCTTCATACTATGATAAACTTATCAGCCAGAACATTGTGAGCACCTACCTAATAGCCGTTACGTCCAACTTTGACACGGATAACAGCGGCAAAGCGTCGTGGCATGGAAGCAGTGATGCCTTGGTAGGGCGCTGGAGGGAGTTGGCACCACATCTATACACACAAGTCGTGTAAATTCTGGGGAGGGGTTGGGGGCCGATGAGCTCTGCCGTCATGTTCAATCACATCCAAGATTTGCTCAATCTGGTTCAAATCTGCGAGTCGGAAAGCCAGTATACCAACTGGGACTCGCGACTGTGTTCCTCGAACCACTCCATCGCACTCCTGGCCCTGTGACATGGCGCATTATCTAGCTGAAATATTCCACTGCCGTCGGGAAAAATGATCGTCAACCAGTGTACGATACTCCTAGGCTATCTTGGTGCCCTGTGCGAGCTGCAATGGACCCATGGATGCCCACATGAATGCTACCCAGAGCATAATGGAGCCGCCACCAGCTTGTCTACATCCTGCAGTACAGGTGTCAAGGACCTGTTCTTCTGGAAGTCGACGGATTCGCGCCCTCCCATCGGCGTGATGAAGACGGTATCGGGCTTCTTCAGTCCATGCAACGCTCTGCCGCGGCGCCAACGTCGATGGTCACTTGCCGATTTCAGTCGTTGTTGCCGGTGCGTGGTGCTAACATTGGCACATGCCTGGGTCATCGGCTGTGGGAGTCCATCATTAGGAGTGTTCAGTGCTCTGATTATTCAGAAAGTCTGATGTCTGTTCCACCACAGTTCGTCGCCTGTCCTGTTTTGCCAGCCTATGACGTCCGAAATCTGTATTGAGGGGTGGCCGTCCAACCAAATTACGTTTGGACGTGGTTTCAGCTTGGTTTCACCACGTGTTGAAGACACTCGCCACACCAGTCCTCGAACACAAGAAAGTCGTGCAGTTTCCGAAATGTTCGTGCCGTGCCTTCGGGCCATTCCAGTCTGTCCTCGGTCAAACTCAGATAGATCGCGCGCCTTCCCCACTCCACCCATGGACTGGACGCTCACTGATGCTACTACCTGCACTGTGCGTGTATCTGACTAGCAGTCATTTCGCGCTAGTACGGTGTTATCGCCCGGGCAGGTTTATATCGTTAGGAGATCGATAGTGTTCTGGCTGATCAGTGTATAAGCGCGGATGTTCGGCCTTTTTTATTGTTACGCAGGGAGAACGGTTTATTTCTGTCGTTCATTACTGTATAATTACAATGTGTTGTTTTTGTTTTCTTACCACAAGGAACCAATTTTGCAACATAACATTTACGCGTTAAAAGAAAAAAAGAGCTCCATAATAGGTGGAATAAAAAATTTAAAGAAATGTAGCGTAGAAGTCCGGTGGTTGAAGAATCTCTGTTTCTGATCTTTCTAATCTCCATTTCTTTGTACTTTTATTAAATTATAATTTTTGTCAAGTAGGAGTTATAATAAATAAATAAATAAACTCGCAGCGCGGCAGCTTACGATACGGGAGAATTAACCAGACCCTGTTCGAAACAGCGTCCTGAAAAAAGCTCCATAATGAATGGATCGCTGGATCGAGTCCCCCTCATGCTTTTTCTTTAAATTTATGTTTTTAAACACTACGCATATTATACATATTATATTTGAACGGTAATATGATGAGAAGACACTTTTATTTGCACGAACAGCCGCGAGCGGTTAGCCGAGCGGTCTTGGGCGCTGCAGTCATGGACTGTGCGGCTAGTCGCGGCGAAGGTTTGTCCTCGGGCATGGGTGTGTGTGTTCGTCCTTACGATAATTTAGGTTAAGTAGTGTGTAAGCTTAGGGACTGATGACCTTAGCAGTTAAGTCCCATAAGATCTCACACACATTTGAACATTTTTGCACGCACTGTTATTGAATTTCCAATGTTATTTGTTTGTTTGCTTATTTTTTATCACAAGTCCGGATGGACATGTAAACGACCAAACGCTTAAAGTTTTCCTGAAAATGTATACCTGTCGTGATTTCCGAAATTCCTTATACGTGCAACCGGATAAGGTACCGAGAACAGCTTTGCAACTCGACGCTTCCATGTAGACGAAGTACAGGCTTGGAAGGTCCAGGTCAAACATCGATAAATAAAGGTATAAATAACTTTATTCAATAATACAATGACTTACAATGTGCTAGAATATGAGGGTAATGTACTATTAACCGTCGGATGAGCGTCGGCATTACGTGTTGCAGGATGATATTCTTCATACAAGCACGGAAAACATACATTAAAACGGCACCTACTACAGCGAATGAATGTAATTTTCTCGCATGCACAAGGAATCTAAGGTGTTTCGAAAAAAAACAAAGCTCGTTGTCAATATTTTTTTATAAAAGACGTCTCATAACATCTTTGACAGTGTACTAGGGTAGTCCGTGCAGTTGTGCAGTCACTGTGCCAGGGTGGCATAGTGGTTAGCGCATCTGCCTCGTGAGCGGGAGACCTGGGTTCGAATCCCTGGCCCGCATCTCGTGGTCGTGCGGTAGCGTTCTCGCTTCCCACGCCCGGGTTCCCGGGTTCGATTCCCGGCGGGGTCAGCGATTTTCTCTGCCTCGTGATGGCTGGGTGTTGTGTGATGTCCTTAGGTTAGTTAGGTTTAAGTAGTTCTAAGTTCTAGGGTACTGATGACCATAGACGTTAAGTCCCATAGTGCTCAGAGCCATTTGAACCATATTTTTTCGAATCCCTGCCTTAGTCTAAATTTTCATTCGTCACTTGAGTCTGCATACATAAATCGTAATCGTTTGAGACTTGAGAGCGTCTCTAGAGCCATATACACTCCTGGAAATTGAAATAAGAACACCGTGAATTCATTGTCACAGGAAGGGGAAACTTTATTGACACATTCCTGGGGTCAGATACATCACATGATCACACTGACAGAACCACAGGCACGTAGACACAGGCAACAGAGCATGCACAATGTCGGCACTAGTACAGTGTATATCCACCTTTCGCAGCAATGCAGGCTGCTATTCTCCCATGGAGACGATCGTAGAGATGCTGGATGTAGTTCTGTGGAACGGCTTGCCATGCCATTTCCACCTGGCGCCTCAGTTGGACCAGCGTTCGTGCTGGACGTGCAGACCGCGTGAGACGACGCTTCATCCAGTCCCAAACATGCTCAATGGGGGACAGATCCGGAGATCTTGCTGGCCAGGGTAGTTGACTTACACCTTCTAGAGCACGTTGGGTGGCACGGGATACATGCGGACGTGCATTGTGCTATTGGAACAGAAAGTTCCCTTGCCGGTCTAGGAATGGTAGAACGATGGGTTCGATGACGGTTTGGATGTACCGTGCACTATTCAGTGTCCCCTCGACGATCACCAGTGGTGTACGGCCAGTGTAGGAGATCGCTCCCCACACCATGATGCCGGGTGTTGGCCCTGTGTGCCTCGGTCGTATGCAGTCCTGATTGTGGCGCTCACCTGCACGGCGCCAAACACGCATACGACCATCATTGGCACCAAGGCAGAAGCGACTCTCATCGCTGAAGACGACACGTCTCCATTCGTCCCTCCATTCACGCCTGTCGCGACACCACTGGAGGCGGGCTGCACGATGTTGGGGCGTGAGCCGAAGACGGCCTAACGGTGTGCGGGACCGTAGCCCAGCTTCATGGAGACGGTTGCGAATGGTCCTCGCCGATACCCCAGGAGCAACAGTGTCCCTAATTTGCTGGGAAGTGGCGGTGCGGTCCCCTACGGCACTGCGTAGGATCCTACGGTCTTGGCGTGCATCCGTGCGTCGCTGCGGTCCGGTCCCAGGTCGACGGGCACGTGCACCTTCCGCCGACCACTGGCAACAACATCGATGTACTGTGGAGACCTCACGCCCCACGTGTTGAGCAATTCGGCGGTACGTCCACCCGGCCTCCCGCATGCCCACTATACGCCCTCGTTCAAAGTCCGTCAACTGCACATACGATTCACGTCCACGCTGTCGCGGCATGCTACCAGTGTTAAAGACTGCGATGGAGCTCCGTATGCCACGGCAAACTGGCTGACACTGACGGCGGCGGTGCACAAATGCTGCGCAGCTAGCGCCATTCGACGGCCAACACCGCGGTTCCTGGTGTGTCCGCTGTGCCGTGCGTGTGATCATTGCTTGTACATAGAGATGGGGGATGCGCTCTTGAACTAATTCATAGAGTTGAATCTTTCAAAGGAGTGAACAATCAGTGATTCAGAAAAAAAGAACGGTAGCTCCAAACGTTTCCCACGGCAGAGAGAGAGAGAGAGAGAGAGAGAGAGAGAGACGGAGCATATCAGCAGCGCCTCTGCTGGTCAGAGCACAGTGCACGCCACACAACACAACACAGCCAGCGCCGGCCTCTGCCCTGCTTCTACCTTGGCTGCCTGCATTGTGCAGTGCCCCATTGGATTTTGTGTTTCACATATGCCGTGCCGTCCATGTGCGTCGTCTGCCGCGCGCAGTGTCTGGCGCAGCTTAACTTCGCATCGCACTCTGTCGGCGATCGTTTCAGTCGCACGTCCTGCCCTCTGGGCAGTTGATGCGAGCAACAGGACAGAGAGCCACCTAGCGGATAACATAGGAACTACTTGCAACAACCTGCTCGCAAGAGAACAGACGATTTGTTTCGGAGCGGGTGAGTTCACCGCTCCCCCCACCCTCGGAACTCGCCCGCTCAACGCTCACCCCACCGTCTCGACTCTAGCCAGAGCGTTGAGCAAAGCGACTCAGGTGTCACTCTGCTCTCTGCGGTCTCAGCTCACGCAGTTATACAGCTCGCGGCTCGACCCGCTCGACTCAGCGCCTCTGCATCGGAGTTCGTCCCTACTGGATATTGTTCTTCGTAGTAATACCGCTATGTATATTACATTATTATGTTATGTATACATCAATTGTTTTTATTTTATTTTTATTTGTTTAAACTGATTAGATTAGGTTCCTGATGACTCCTCTTACTATAGGATTTTTATTATGGACACTCGAATTTACGCTTTAATTACGAGCGAACCGATAAACGTATCGCAAAATGTGATACACCAATATTTTCCTTGTTTTATTCTGCGTAAGGCTATATGCAGCACTTTCGTTTTACAGTCAAATTTATATATTTTTTTTCTTATTCTGGTACGGATTTTGCGATTTTAGGCGTCTTCGGAAGGAAACGTTCACTTTAAAAATATATGGCTTGCGATGAATTTGTATGAGGTTAATGAAATTTTAATACATTATAGCCAAATATATTGTTAATGTAAATCTCAAGTTACAACATTTTCCGATCACCCAAAAAACCACGATAGTGCAAAATAAATCAATAATCAAAAACTTTGTCATATCGTGGAAATTTCAATAAACAATACAAAATTCTTACTCATTATCTGTGTTACTTAAAAATAGGATCAAATAAGATCAAAATACAGGTGTAGTACTGGAATAAACCAAGTTTAACGGACAATGTGCCTTCCATTTATTTTCTATTGTAAATGAGTGGTGAGTCATGAAAAAGAGCTAATTCATTTCAGGGAGTGAACAGTTCTGATCCAATCTCTGAAAAGAACAGTTTTGCCCATCTCTACTTGTACAGCCCTCTCGCAGTGTCCGGAGCAAGTATGGTGGGTCTGACACACCGGTGTCAATGTGTTCTTTTTTCCATTTCCAGGAGTGTAGTTTCATTTGTGTGCTGCTTTCATAAAAGTTAAAGCATGGTCCTGTCTTTTGTCAAAGGTTTGTCGAAGAACTCTGACAGTGTACGAGTAATACAGGCCATAGCACTGTGACTGCCACCGTGCGTTTCCGTCTCGCTATGGGTGATGCAGCTGGCGAGCAGCAAAATTTTATAGCCGCAGGCGTTCTGCCTCGTGTGAACTGCTGCATCTACCGCATGCACCGTAGCAGGGCGTCCGTTTACCGCACAGCTGACTTTCCGCAAATATTCCGCTCCTAGAGCCCGGCCTATCCGGTTCAGCTAATGCTGCTACTCGAGGACAGGCGCTGTCGTATGGCAATCGACAGACTCCAAAAATCTAGGTCTCGATTTCTTGAAATCTCTTGACGAACGCATCGTACTAGAGCAGAATCTGATACATTTTAGTATGGACTGCAACCGCGAGAAATAAGAGCAAAATCTATTGAGAATGTGCTTGCCTCGTCAGTAAAAAACAAAACGATCGTGTGGCCTTGATGGCTGGGAGGCCACATCCGAGGAAGTTCGACCGCCGGATTGCAAGTCTTTTTGCAGATGACGCCACATTGGACGACTTGCGCGTCGGTGATGATGAGGACAACACCAGTCCATGAGCGGAAAAAATATCCAACTTGGCCGGGAATCGAATCCGGGCCCGCTGCATGATAGGCAAACACGTTACCATTCAGTTGAGCAGGCGGCCTGCCTTGTCAGTACAGTACAGGAATAATACACTGAGCCAACAAAAAGTCAAGGGTTAGCGATATCAAGTAAACTCCTCCCGATCAGGGCATGAAGGCCCAACGTTACCGACCGGCCGCCGTGTCATCCTCACCCATAGGCGTCACTCGATGCGGATATGGAGGGGCATGTGGTCAGCGCACCACTCTCCCGGCCGTATGTCAGTGTCTGAGACCGGAGCCGCTACTTCTCAATCAAGCAGCTCCTCAGTTTGCCTCACAAGGGCTGAGTGCACCCCGCTTACCAACAGCGCTCGTTAGACCAGATGGTCACCCATCCAAGTGCTAGCCCAGCCCGACAGTGCTTAACTTCGGTGACCTGACGGGAACCGGTGTTACCAATGCGGCAAGGCCGTTGGCGGATAGCGATAAACACATATACAAATTGCGATGTTATTGTGTAAACAAGGTATAAAAGGGCAATACATTGATGTATCTGTCATTTGTGCTCAGCTGATTCGTGTGAAAAGGTTTTCACCGTGGTTATGGCCACACCACGGTAGTTAATAAACTTTGAACGCGGGATGGCAGACACAGCGGACATTCCATTTCGGAAATCGTTAGGGAATTCAGTATACCATGATCCATGCTATTAAGACTGTACTAAGAATACCAAATTTTAGGTTTGCCTTTCACCACAGTGGACGAGGGCCTTCACTTAACGACCGAGAGCAGCGGCATTTATGTGGATTTGTCAGTGCTAACAGACAAGTAACACTAAGTGAAATAACCGCAGAAATCAATATGGGACGTACGACGAATGTATCTGTTAGGACAGTGCGGCGAAATTTGGCGTTCATAGGCAAGAGCAGACGACCGACGCGAATGCGTTTGCTAGCAGCACGACATCGCCTGTAGCACCTCTCCTGGGCTCGTGACTATACTGACTGGACCCGTGACGAATGGGAAACCATGGCCCGGTCAGTTGAGTCCCGATTTCAGTTGGCAAGAGCAGATGGTAGGGTTCGAGTGTGGCGCAGACCCCACGAAGTCATGGACCAAAGTTGTCAACAAGTCTCTGTGCAAGCTGGTGGTGGCCCCATAATGGTGTGGGTTGTGCTCACACTGAATTGACTGGTTCCTCTAGTCCATCTGGAAATTCGGCTGCTTGGACACCATTTGCAACCATTCATTAGTTTCAATTTCCCAAACAACAATGGAATTTGTAAGGATGACAATGCGCCATTTCGCCGGGCCACAGTTGTTCGCAACTGGTTTGAAGAACATTCTCCACAGTTCGAGCGAATGGTTTAGCCAATCATATCGCCCAGCATGAATCCAATCAAAGATTTATGGGATATAATCGAGAGATCAGTTCGTGCACAAAATTCTACATCGGAAACACTTTCGCCATTATGGACGGCTATAGAGGCTGGCCGGCCGGTGTGGCCGTGCGGTTAAAGGCGCTTCAGTCTGGAACCGCGTGACCGCTACGGTCGCAGGTTCGAATCCTGCCTCGGGCATGGATGTGTGTGATGTCCTTAGGTTAGTTAGGTTTAAGTAGTTCTAAGTTCTAGGGGACTGAAGACCACAGAAGTTAAGTCCCATAGTGCTCAGAGCCATTTGAACCATTTTTTTTATAGAGGCAGCCCAGCTCAAAATTTATGCAAGGGACTGCCAACGACTTGTTGAGTCCATGCCACGTCGAATTGCTGCACTATACCGGTCAAAATGAGGTCCGACACCTCAGTATATATCAGAGACCTGCAGTAGATCATCTTGCCACGATCACTCGACTGAGACAAGAATGTCGACCATGTTTACAGGTGTTCTTTATCAGGCTGACAGTGGAGGCCGGGACAGATAGCCGCGGTGGACGCGCTGGGTTCTGCTAGCCAGCGCAGGCGACGCGTCCGAACCAGGATTCATTAGCGGCTGCGGCAGCGCCGGAGTCCATTTATTTGTGTGGAGTCGTCGTTATTAATGCGCCGCTGTCCGCATTTATTACTTAATTAGCGGCTTACCTGGCGTCCCACCAGTAAATATCTCATCCTTAAGTCGTTCAGACAGCCGGCCAAGCACAAAAAAGCCGCTCACTTAATTGTTTACGGTCGCGGGACCGGCGCCAACGCATGTTTTCCACCTAGCTGCCGGGAGTCGGCGTGATCCTGCGCTCACCTTTCGTCATTACTGCTCCAGGTTACGCATTTCTCTTCCTAGCAGGTTGCACGAATGAAAAGCCTGCTTGCTGCTGGCATATGCTTTTTTTGTTTTGTTGCTTTAATAGCTAACGTTTGGATGGAATTACAAGCCAAGGTGTAGCAATAATGGAACACTTGAGAAGTTTTTAAGTTGTAGTCGGAGTATTCTTACTTAGGCGCTCTGTGATATCTTTACATAATACTAGTGGCTTTTGAGATCATTACCTGACGATAAAGGCTCAGTCCAACACCTGCCCGAGTAGCCATTTGTGTTAAAGCGCTGCTTCCTGGAGGAGGAGAGCTCCCGCCCTGGATCGAATTCGCCGGCGCACATAGGGTTATTTCATGCAAAGTGTTGACCAAAATTAGTGTTTGGTATTTTTTATTTATTTTATTTTACACGTCTAGTTTTGTAGGACCAAATTGATGAGCAAATCTCCGAGGGCATGGAACGTGTCAGTAAGTGAAATTACAAGATAAAAGTAATTACTGATAAAATAAAATGTTTATGAACCCAAAAAAGACAAGCCGTAAGTTTATGTGAACGCAATCACAATATAACACAGGAACCAGCTTAATTTTTTTAAGGAACTCCTCGACAGAATAGAGGGAGTGACCCGTGAGGAAACTCTTCCGCTTCGACTTGAAATCGCGTGGATTGCTGCTAAGATTTTTGAATATTTGTGGTAGGTTACTGAAAGTGGATGCAGCAGTATACTGCACACATTTCTGCACAAGAGTCAAGGAAGTGCGATCCAGATGCAGATTGGATTTCTGCCTAGTATTAACGGAGTGAAAGCTGCTAATTCTCGGGAATAAGCTGATATTGTTAACAAGAAACTACAATAAAGAACATATGTATTGGGGGGGGGGGGGGGGCAATGTCAGAATACTCAGACTAGTGATCAGCGGTCGACAACCGGTTCGCGAACTTACACCATTTACTGCCCGAACTGACCGTTTCTGAGCCAAAAATATCCTTTGAGAATGGGAAGAGTTACTCCAAAATATAATGCCATACGTCACAAGCGAATGAAAATAAGCAAAGTAGACTACTTTTCGTGTCGAACTATCACGTCAGATATTGTTCAGGTAGCAAAAGTGAGAGCACTAAGTCTTTGAACAAGATCCTGAACGTGGACTTTCCACGACATTTTACTATCTTTCTGAACTCCAAGAAATTTGAACTGTTCGGTTTCACTAATTATATGCTCCTTTGGTGAAAATAAAACGTCGAGTTTTGTTGAACTGTATGTTGTTGTTGTTGTTGTGGTCTTCAGTCCTGAGACTGGTTTGATGCAGCTCTCCATGCTACTCTATCCTGTGCAAGCTTTTTCATCTCCCAGTACCTACTGCAACCTACATCCTTCTGAATCTGCTTAGTGTATTCATCTCTTGGTCTCCCTCTACGATTTTTACCCTCCACGCTGCCCTCCAATACTAAATTGGTGATCACTTGATGCCTCAGAACATGTCCTACCAACCGATCCCTTCTTCTGGTCAAGTTGTGCCACAAACTTCTCTTCTCCCCAATCCTATTCAATACTTCCTCATTAGTTATGTGATCTACCCATCTAATCTTCAGCATTCTTCTGTAGCACCACATTTCGAAAGCTTCTATTCTCTTCTTGTCCAAACTATTTATCGTCCATGTTTCACTTCCATACATGGCTACACTCCATACGAATACTTTCAGAAATGACTTCCTGACACTTAAATCAATACTGGATGTTAACAAATTTCTCTTCTTCAGAAACGCTTTCCTTGCCATTGCCAGCCTACATTTTATATCCTCTCTACTTCGACCATCATCAGTTATTTTGCTCCCCAAATAGCAAAACTCCTTTACTACTTTAAGTGCCTCATTTCCTAATCTAATTCCCTCAGCATCACCCGACTTAATTAGACTACATTCCATTATCCTTGTTTTGCTTTTGTTGATGTTCATCTTATATCCTCCTTTCAAGACACTGTCCATTCCATTCAACTGCTCTTCCAAGTCCTTTGCTGTCTCTGACAGAATTACAATGTCATCGGCGAACCTCAAAGTTTTTATTTCTTCTCCATGAATTTTAATACCTACTCCGAATTTTTCTTTTGTTTCCTTTACTGCTTGCTCAATATACAGATTGAACAACATCGGGGAGAGGCTACAACCCTGTCTTACTCCCTTCCCAACCACTGCTTCCCTTTCATGCCCCTCGACTCTTATAACTGCCATCTGGTTTCTGTACAAATTGTAAATAGCCTTTCGCTCCCTGTATTTTACCCCTGCCACCTTTAGAATTTGAAAGAGAGTATTCCAGTCAACACTGTCAAAAGCTTTCTCTAAGTCTGCAAATGCTAAAAACGTAGGTTTGCCTTTCCTTAATCTTTCTTCTAAGATAAGTCGTAAGGTCAGTATTGCCTCACGTGTTCCAGTGTTTCTACGGAATCCAAACTGATCTTCCCCGAGGTTGGCTTCTACTAGTTTTTCCATTCGTCTGTAAAGAATTCGTGTTAGTATTTTGCAGCTGTGACTTATTAAGCTGATAGTTCGGTAATTTTCACATCTGTCAACACCTGCTTTCTTTGGGATTGGAATTATTATATTCTTCTTGAAGTCTGAGGGTATTTCGCCTGTTTCATACATCTTGCTCACCAGATGGTAGAGTTTTGTCAGGACTGGCTCTCCCACGGCCGTCAGTAGTTCCAATGGAATATTGTCTACTCCGGGGGCCTTGTTTCGACTCAGGTCTTTCAGTGCTCTGTCAAACTCTTCACGCAGTATCATATCTCCCATTTCATCTTCATCTACATCCTCTTCCATTTCCATAATATTGTCCTCAAGTACATCACCCTTGTATAGACCCTCTATATACTCCTTCCACCTTTCTGCTTTCCCTTCTTTGCTTAAAACTGGGTTTCCATCTGAGCTCTTGATATTCATACAAGTCGTTCTCTTATCTCCAAAGGTCTCTTTAATTTTCCTGTAGGCGGTATCTATCTTACCCCTAGTGAGATAAGCCTCTACATCCTTACATTTGTCCTCTAGCCATCCCTGCTGAGCCATTTTGCACTTCCTGTCGATCTCATTTTTGAGACGTTTGTATTCCTTTTTGCCTGCTTCACTTGCTGCATTTTTATATTTTCTCCTTTCATCAATTAAATTCAATATTTCTTCTGTTACCCAAGGATTTCTACTAGCCCTCGTCTTTTTACCTACTTGATCCTCTGCTGCCTTCACTACTTCATCCCTCAAAGCTACCCATTCTTCTTCTACTGTATTTCTTTCCCCCATTCCTGTCAATTGCTCCCTTATGCTCTCCCTGAATCTCTGTACAACCTCTGGTTCTTTTAGTTTATCCAGGTCCCATCTCCTTAAATTCCCACCTTTTTGCAGTTTCTTCAGTTTTAATCTACAGGTCATAACCAATAGATTGTGGTCAGAGTCCACATCTGCCCCTGGAAATGTCTTACAATTTAAAACCTGGTTCCTAAATCTCTGTCTTACCATTATATAATCTATCTGATACCTTTTAGTATCTCCAGGGTTCTTCCATGTATACAACCTTCTTTCATGATTCTTAAACCAAGTGTTAGTTATGATTATGTTGTGCTCTGTGCAAAATTCGACCAGGCGGCTTCCTCTTTCATTTCTGTCCCCCAATCCATATTCACCTACTATGTTTCCTTCTCTCCCATTTCCTACACTCGAATTCCAGTCACCCATGACTATTAAATTTTCGTCTCCCTTCACAATCTGAATAATTTCTTTTATTTCATCATACATTTCTTCAATTTCTTCGTCATCTGCAGAGCTAGTTGGCATATAAACTTGTACTACTGAAGTAGGCGTGGGCTTCGTATCTATCTTGGCCACAATAATGCGTTCACTATGCTGTTTGTAGTAGCTTACCCGCATTCCTATTTTCCTATTCATTATTAAACCTACTCCTGCATTACCCCTATTTGATTTTGTGTTTATAACCCTGTAGTCACCTGATCAGAAGTCTTGTTCCTCCTGCCACCGAACTTCACTAATTCCCACTATATCTAACTTCAACCTATCCATTTCCCTTTTTAAATTTTCTAACCTACCTGCCCGATTAAGGGATCTGACATTCCACGCTCCAATCCGTAGAACGCCAGTTTTCTTTCTCCTGATAACGACATCCTCTTGAGTAGTCCCCACCCGGAGATCCGAATGGGGGACTATTTTACCTCCGGAATATGTATGTTAGAAAATGTATAAACTGAGTCTTACTGTGATTAAGTGTTAATTTATTTTCTACGAGCCTTGAACTCATGACATGAACTACAATATTTGAAACAGTGCCAGTGTAGCATACAGCATCCTTTACTACCAGTCACCTGTAATACTAGAAGGCATATCATTTATATAAATAAAGAACAGTAGAGGCCGCTGTACTGATCACTGGAGCATCCTCCATTTGGCCGCGCCCGACATACTGTGACACCCTAGAAAATGTATTTGTAGGATAATAATCTATTTATATACTTTATAAAATGAAATAATATGGTATTTTTATTACATCTTCGTCTCTTAGCCACAATACTAAGTATTATTCGGATGGTGCCTCCCAGTCTTGTTTATCTAAGTTGTCTGTTTCTATTGGGGACTTCTCTTCATCATCATTTTCAACTTGAGGGCCGTACCTAAGCCATCCTTCACTTCAGAGCAGTAAATGTAATTTTTATTTTCAGAAAGGTTTGCTTATTTTCTTTGTTTCGGTCTCATACCTGCTGCTGTGGTTTCATCAGTAGTAGCCTGTTTATTATGTGCAGATTACATTCCTCTCGTGAAAATTTCCTGGCAAACGTTTGTCTGTAAGAGCTTACTCCGGGCCTGGGCTGCTTCATCTGATAAACTGCCTGTGGGTGAGAGGGTATATTCAATGATAGTTGGGACATCCACCAAAATCTTGTGTGCAATAGGAGGCACAGGATATTAATCAACAAACAGTCTTCCTGTTTCAAATGTGTAAGTAGAAACTTCGTCCATGTCTATCTTAGGTCTATTGGAGATAGCTTCTAGAATAACCTTGAATCGACAGATGAGTTGCAGATCTACACCTGTTATTTCTGCTGATGTTTCAGGGTCCGCAAAAAATCTTCTGCTGGTATTTTCATCATTGAGCTATTCATAGCCTTGCGTGTGAACATCTACGAATAATCCCAGTCGATATCAAAACATTTCTTGTGTGACTTTTTTTCCCTCTTGAACAAGTTTCTTTTCCTCTTTTGAACGGATTTGCCACTTCTTGATGTTTATTTTAGTGGGCAAATGCAACAAATATTCGAGAAATCTGATTCGGGCGTGGAATATAGACAGGTCGAGCTTCTGCACTTACTACTTTGGTTTTCGACAAGTAACTGGAGTTTTTTGAGGTAGCTTTACAAAAGTAACAGCTTATTGTCGGTGCTCTCTCGGTTGCTCCATTGAAGACCTTTGCATATACTATAGCTATCAGTAATATGTGTTTTATGGATAAATCATCCTCTGTTCTTGCACTTCGTGTTTCATTGTAATATTTCAATTTGCCTGTTGATATAACCATTTTCTTCATTAGTTGTTTCGTGAATAAATCTGATTCTTATTGGTCCGCAATAGGAAGGAGATGTTGGTATAACATGTTTCTGAGCAATTAGGTCTTTATTTGTTCGACTAATAAGTTGGAGGGACACTAAAGATGACTGAAGTATGTTCGCTTCAGAATCATGGTTGTTTTAAAATTTTTGTGTAAACTGAATTTACTGTGAACTATCACAGTCTTATTTATAGATAAGTTCTAATGCATTTATGACATCATTTGGAAGATCATTTAAAACCTCTTCCAAATATAATATTAATCGCTCAAATGTATGCTTAAAAAAGGCAGTCACCTAACGTGATTCGGTCACTAGGTAGCATTGCCTTTTAGCTTCGTGAAGCATACATGTATTGAACTGGGGACCTAGAAACGACGGAGAGGCTTCGTCCCCGCCATAGTCCTCAGTGATAGACAACCCTACAATAACCGAGCGAGGTGGCGCAGTGGTTACCACACTGGACTCGCATTCGGGAGGACGACGGTTCAATCCCGCGTCCGGCCATCCTGATTTAGGTTTTCCGTGATTTCCCTAAATCACTCCAGGCAAATGCTGGGATGGTTCCTTTGAAAGGGCACGGCTGACTTCCTTCCCCGTCCTTCCCTAATCCGATGAGACCGATGACCTCGCCGTTTGGTCTCTTCCCCCCAAACAATCCAATCCAACCCTACAACAGGCTACAGCAGTCCACTCTCCTCACCGCCACCCCGCACCGAACCCAGGGTTATTGAGCGGTTCGGCCTTCAGTGGATAAATGAGCTACATGGATAAATAAGCTACACACCCGGATCTTCGGAATCCATATAACGTTTCACCACACTTCAAGTACACACTTTTAGGCCTTCACAAACGCAGAGTGATTTCGAGCCAGCAGAGAAGCTTTAGATGCACTGCAAGCGAGACGTAAATACGGACTCGCTGTACCGCTTATCACTGCGCAATAAGCAAATAACACAATGCCTTAGCAGTGCACCATTTATCAGACTATCGTAGGAAGTATAACATTCTGAGAATTACTCACTTTTTAAATAATGGACATTTGGGCAGCTTTTAGGGAAAAGTACCTCTATGCGCGGCGAATTAACGACGAGGATCGGTGTGCCTGGATGCGGTTTTTAGGTGGTTCCCCACATACTACTAACTGCCTACCGGCCCGGTACCGAAGTCCCGCCTCAGTTACATGACTCGCAATCAATCAGAAAGCACCTAACCTTCCCAAATCTGTTAATAATCATACCGAACCTACACAGATGCGGGACAGAGGCATAAAAGAAAAGAAGAAGAAGAAAAACAAGAAGAAAAACACAGTCTGCTGCGGCGCAGTGATAGCACACTGGAACAGAATTTGCAAGGACGGCTGTTCAAATCTCCGTCCGACATCCAAATGTAGGTTTTCCGTGATGGCCCTAAATCGATTAAGTAGAATGCGGGGAATGGTTCTCTTGAGAAGCGCGGCCGCAGTCCCCAGTCGCAGCTATTGCCCCGTCTTAATCATCTCTTTGGCGACTTAGTTGGATAGAACATGCAGTCAGTCACTCTATTGAATTTTTGAACGATTTATTTTCTGTACCTCTAGTCTTGAAGCCACAGCAGTCTCGTCATTATTTGGAACATTATCTGGATCACATGCACCTGGACGCTGTGGTCGTGGAGCAGGCGGAAATAACGAAAATTTAGCTATCGGAAACGAAAAGTTTATGAAACGAAAAGATTGTTATGTTTTTGGACACTTACAGTACACAGCCTCGTTGTATCCATGGCAAATTCGTTCTGATAATGTACGTTCTGAAGGTTACACACACGCATGCACATTATTTAACTGCACATGGTTTCACATTCAATTCACAGTAAGTAAACACTGAACGTAAGTATAATGAACAAGAATTTGGTAGATGTCACACTTTGCCACATCGCCATCTCTGACTTGAGATACATTTCATTAAAGAATAAATGTTTACAACCACAGATAATGAATGTAAATGAACATTGCAAGCTGAACATGTAATATTGCCCAAAAAGTTATTCAAAAGATAAACAAATAGAGTGGAATATTTACTACGTAACTAAAGAGTGAAAGAGTTTCTACCTTTGTGATAGAGCTTTTCTTCCTGGGACCATTCCAATAAAAATAGTAAACAGCAAAAAAGTTATGAGTAACCAGAGTATCGTAGTAGTTACATGTATAAGACGATAATAATTTATGGATGAGAATGAATATGTCTTATTATCGCCGTTTTGAAAGAAATTCGGTGCTACGATGTCTTCGAAATTCTGTAAGAAAAAGTTCTGCGTTGATTGAGTTTATTCGTTTGGTAGTTTTTGAGGTCATTTTATCTAGTGAATGTAAATCGCTAATTGTTCGAGGAGATCCATATAACCCTTTGCAGGAATTGTATCACTCAAAAGATGTCATTAATATCACCAACAGAAACTACATCATGGGAAATGTAAGACGCAAAGCTGGACGTGTTTAAGTTTATGAGCCGGAGAGCATCCATATGTTCTTTGTAGTATGTTACAGATACTCCCTCTTTGTCCTGTATTGAAGCAAGAATAGAAACATGCGAGTTTTTGCAGTATGTGCCTGACTTCTGATTTATTATTGTGAATAATTTTATTTTGTGGTTCATTGTCTTCATGGAAAATATATTTATATTATGTAGTCTGAAAATAGAAAATATTTTGACCCACATTCACAAGACACTGTGGCATGGAAACTCCTTCAAAAAAGACGATAATTAGATATCCACTGCCTGACAAAAAGGTGAACCATCCAGAAGATATGGTTGTAAGTCAGTGTAACTTCGTACACATATTTACACCATCAACTGTATCTAAAGAATTAGCATGTTAATTCTATGTGACAGGTTGACAGCCATCAGAATGAATTAGTGTTGTTCATGTTTAGTGTTGTTACCAGGCCTGGTAAGGTATATAGGCGTGTAATACCATCAAATGTTAGAGTAATCACTCTGAAGGACACGGAGATTTTGCATACAGCCTTACCAATATACGACGGAGTCTGAAAGGACAGTCTTGTCAGCACCTGACAGGGTCACAAGGACAGCCTTATCAGCACCCGACAGTCTGAAAAGACAGCCTTACAAGTATATGACAGAGTCTGGAAGGGCAACCTTATCAGCATTTGACAGAGTCTGGAAGGACAGCCTTATCAGCACTTGATAGAGTCTGACAGAACAGCCTTACCAGTACCTGAAAGAGTCTGAAAGGACAGCCTTACCAGTACCTGAATGAGTCTGAAAGGACAGCCTTATCGGCACCTGACAGAATCTGAAAGTGGCCTTATTGTGAGCCTCCATTTGGTTGGCTGGCCGAATCATGCAATATTCACATTTGTGAGACATTTACCCACCAGTGGACTGCAAGGCAACATGAGGGCACGCGTACTTGTCGGTTCCGGTCGACCACATCTGATCACCACAAGGGAGGATTGCTGTATTGTACATCAAGCACATATGACCCCTTTATATCTGTAACAGCCAACTAAGAACATTTAATGGATTCCCTGCAACATTCTGTGTCGTCTCACACCATTGACCAGAGACTAACAGCAGCTAGACTAGGGAATTACCGTCCCAGGCTAGCTGCCGTTATCACCACAACACATAGAGTTGTGTCTGGAGTGCTCCCGTGACCAGGAAGCATGGTCTGCTGATAAAATCCTACGCATTGTCTTCAGCGATGAATCGCAGTTCTGTACTATCCCAGATGACCATCGTCAGTGATTATGGCGACGACTTGGCGAGAGGACCAATTCTTCCAGTGTTTTGGAGAGGTCCAGATGTATTACTCCTGGTGTCATGATGTGTAGAGCCATCGTATATGACTTGAGGTCATGGCTGTTACTGGCAACGGGACGTTGCTCGTCTACATGTGCCACTTCTCTCTCTGAACTGTCTACTTGATGGTGGCGTGCTTGATGGTGGCGTACTCCCGCTGCAGAAGATCTCCAGACGTATATCTGATAGCACATGTGTGGGATCAGCTAGGACGTCAATTACGAGTCAGTGCTAGTATCCGGATATGAAGATCCAATTACAACAGTTGTGGGGCAGCGTGCCTCAGGACAGGATACAACAGATTTATGACACCATTTTCAACAGAATCAGTGCACTCATCTAGGTTCAAAAATGGTTCAAATGGCTCTGAGCACTATGGGACTTAACTACTGAGGTCATCAGTCCCCTAGAACTTAGAACTACTTAAACCTGACTAACCTAAGGACATCACACACATCCATGCCCGAGGCAGGACTCGAACCTGCGACCGTAGCGGTCGCGCGGTTCCAGACTGTAGCGCCTAGAACCGCTCGGCCACTTCGGCCGGCTCACTCATCTAGGTCACAGGCGGTAGAACGTCATACTGATAAGTGGGCTGATACCCCCAAGTTATTTGTGAATGTGAGTCGATATTGTAGCGGATGAAATAATATAAGATACCTTCTGCAGTTTCATTTCATTTCCTCCTCTCCTTTTGGGTGCTTCGACTTTTTTTGTCAGGCATGGTATTCATTCTGCTGCATTAATTATGATTATATTGTAACAACTACGTCACTCTGTTTGTTCACTCAGAACTGTTCTGCTCCTCATTATTTAGATCGCCATGGATGCATGAAGAAAAGCTGTGTCACTTGTAGCAGTGCCTCATTCACTCATTAATTATGTAGTAATTATTTCGCTCTATTTGTTATCTGCAATGTACCTTTTACATCAATATTGAATGTATACTGTCAACGTAAGAACACACCTGCTGCTTGCAATATTCAGTTACATCTCGTATCTGTGCTTCTAAATATTTATTCTGTAATGTGAAGCATCTCATGTCAAAGACTGCGATGTGGCAAATTGTAATATCTAGCATATTAATATACTTTGTACTTACGTTCAGTGCGGTTAGTGTTTCCTTACTGAGAGTGAGACTGAAATCAACTACAACTAAATACCGTGTATTTGTGAAAAACCAACAAAATGTACGTCATCAGAATGAATTTGCCACGCATACCACGAGGCTGTGCATTGTAAGTATCCTAAAACGTAACAATTTTTTCGTTTCATAAACTTTTTGTTACCGGAAACTAAATTTTTATTTTTTCTGCCAGTACCATGACGGAAGCGTCTAGCTGTAGATGATCTAGATACGATAACATGATTTCAGTATTACATCATCAGCACAAACTGTTCCATAAAGCAACAATACTGGGTTGGTTGGTTGGTTTGGGGAAGGAGACCAGACAGCGAGGTCACGGTCTCATCGGATTAGGGAAGGACGGGGAAGGAAGTCGGCCGTGCCCTTTGAAAGGAACCATTCCGGCATTGGCCTGGAGCGATTTAAGGAAGTCACGGAAAAACTAAATCAGGATGGCCGGACACGGGATTGAACCGTCGTCCTCCCGAATGCGAGTCCAGTGTCTAACCACTGCACCACCTCGCTCGGCAACAATACTGGGCTAGAGATCGTTAATGCGAAGGGATTGTCAGTGAATGAAGATCATGAAATGCTTGTTGTATCAGCTCCATCTGAAGATGACGCTGCATAGCTTAGAAACTATTAAATGATCAGAAAATAGATCAAAGTTCAGAAAAATGACTGTTTACATTTTGCAACGAAATAAATCATCTATTTAAATCATAGCTACAGTTCGCCATCCACAATGGAGATAGTGAATACAATGATTACGTCGTCGACGAGGTGTTAAAACGTAATCTTCCTTTTGCAACAAGTTTTCGGCGTGGGTACTTTTATTAATCGCTCTGTATTTTTATAAGATGTCTTGTCCCGAAAGGGAGTAAGGACAGGTGTTAATTACAGATGGCATCGAAGGGCGGCTTTCGCATGGCATGCTGGTAGAACTCCACCCTGTCAAGAATCTACAAGTTAAGAGGGTGTTCAGAGACACAGAACTTGGTGTAAATCACAACGAATCTCAAGTTGTATATATGAAGATGGTATCTGATCTTTCGGACATGCAGCTCGTTAGAATGAAATTACAATGAAATAAATACCCTTAGCTGCATACAGGCGTTGATACAAGTCAACGTGGACAGTTGAAAATGTATGCCCCGACTGGGATTCGAACCCAGGCTCTCCTGCTTACATGGCAGACGCTCTCTCCAGCTGAGCCACCGAGGACACAAGAGGATAGTGCGACTGCAGGGACTTATCTCTGGCACATTAACTGTATGTACATGAAGATGGTATCTGTTCTTTCGGACCATAGGTGACCATGCAGCTCGTTAGATTGAAATTACAATCTTCATATATATATATATATATATATATATATATATATATATATATATATATATATATATATATACACTCCTGGAAATTGAAATAAGAACACCGTGAATTCATTGTCCCAGGAAGGGGAAACTTTATTGACACATTCCTGCGGTCAGATACATCACATGATCACACTGACAGAACCACAGGCACATAGACACAGGCAACAGAGCATGCACAATGTCGGCACTAGTACAGTGTATATCCACCTTTCGCAGCAATGCAGGCTGCTATTCTCCCATGGAGACGATCGTAGAGATGCTGGATGTTGTCCTGTGGAACGGCTTGCCATGCCATTTCCACCTGGCGCCTCAGTTGGACCAGCGTTCGTGCTGGACGTGCAGACCGCGTGAGACGACGCTTCATCCAGTCCCAAACATGCTCAATGGGGGACAGATCCGGAGATCTTGCTGGCCAGGGTAGTTGACTTACACCTTCTAGAGCACGTTGGGTGGCACGGGATACATGCGGACGTGCATTGTCCTGTTGGAACAGCAAGTTCCCTTGCCGGTCTAGGAATGGTAGAACGATGGGTTCGATGACGGTTTGGATGTACCGTGCACTATTCAGTGTCCCCTCGACGATCACCAGTGGTGTACGGCCAGTGTAGGAGATCGCTCCCCACACCATGATGCCGGGTGTTGGCCCTGTGTGCCTCGGTCGTATGCAGTCCTGATTGTGGCGCTCACCTGCACGGCGCCAAACACGCATACGACCATCATTGGCACCAAGACAGAAGCGACTCTCATCGCTGAAGACGACACGTCTCCATTCGTCCCTCCATTCACGCCTGTCGCGACACCACTGGAGGCGGGCTGCACGATGTTGGGGCGTGAGCGGAAGACGGCCTAACGGTGTGCGGGACCGTAGCCCAGCTTCATGGAGACGGTTGCGAATGGTCCTCGCCGATACCCCAGGAGCAACAGTGTCCCTAATTTGCTGGGAAGTGGCGGTGCGGTCCCCTACAGCACTGCGTAGGATCCTACGGTCTTGGCGTGCATCCGTGCGTCGCTGCGGTCCGGTCCCAGGTCGACGGGCACGTGCACCTTCCGCCGACCACTGGCGACAACATCGATGTACTGTGGAGACCTCACGCCCCACGTGTTGAGCAATTCGGCGGTACGTCCACCCGGCCTCCCGCATGCCCACTATACGCCCTCGCTCAAAGTCCATCAACTGCACATACGGTTCACGTCCACGCTGTCGTGGCATGCTACCAGTGTTAAAGACTGCGATGGAGCTCCGTATGCCACGGCAAACTGGCTGACACTGACGGCGGCGGTGCACAAATGCTGCGCAGCTAGCGCCATTCGACGGCCAACACCGCGGTTCCTGGTGTGTCCGCTGTGCCGTGCGTGTGATCATTGCTTGTACAGCCCTCTCGCAGTGTCCGGAGCAAGTATGGTGGGTCTGACACACCGGTGTCAATGTGTTCTTTTTTCCATTTCCAGGAGTGTATATATATATATAGTTAAAGCTCACCGGCCATTTGACTATCTTCTTCTGTGCAGATGCACAAACAGTGTGTGACTTTTACGGGAATCGGCAGTAAAGCAGCGAGTAATGAGTATAATGGGCAGGGCTACTATGAATATAGTGTGGGACAATAAGTTCCGAATGTGGGTCTCACGGTCGGGGCACACATTTTTAACTGTCCCCGTTGACTTAAATCAACGCCTGTATGCAGCTAAGGGTATTAATTTCATTCTAATCTCAAGTTGAATTAAACTCCGAATAACAAAGTTCAGTGACAGATCATTTCAGGCACTACTGACTTTAACTCATTTGTTCAATGCACGATACTACTGCACGCGGCTCACTCAGCTCTAACAATCGGCTGCTTCCTATCTTGCGGTCCTGACACTATCTTCTCCGTACAATCTCGTCCCCGACACTGCTCTAAATGTTCTAAGTCCTCAGCCTGGCGACGACCAGCATAGGGTAGCGTCGGCAGACGATTTCCTGCTGTGCTCTCCATTGGTTCAGGGAGAGTCTCCTGCTCCTAGCGCTCGCCACATTCCCTCTGACGCTCATCGCCGACGAGGGAGTGTACATTACCCTATTTGGGGCAACTTGTGATGCAATTGTGTCACTGTGACGCGCTGCTGTACGGGACCCGGGACAAGCGCTGGCTGACCGTAGTCCGTCTCCAAACCTATACAGTCCACGTACCGTCCGTCGCCAGCCCGACGCTGTTTGAATAACCCATTGCACCAACGCTTCCGCCGTCTTTTCTGGACAACTCATAGCTACAACTTCAATGTAATGCCGTATTTCCTCCCTTAATATTGGAATCCACGTAAAGAGAGTGCAGGATCAACAAGTGATCGAATGAAAAGTATTTTCGTCATGTAATTGCACTATTGTTTGGATTCAAATTTGCTGAATTTCTTATACGAACCGAATAGTTTCAGTGAAGAACTGCGTTTAGAAGAGATTATTACAAACGAAACAGGATGTCGCAGGCGTCGCCAGTCGTCGTAAGACTTTTCATGTGCTCGTATCATGCCTGTGTTTCCCCTGTGGTCTCCTACCGACGTTGTACGAATTATCCCAACCATCCCTGACAACAAACTGTAACGTCGAGGTCGAAACATCTACAGTAAACCAGAGAAGGAGCAACTACGGGCAGCATGAATATACCTACTCGAAATTTATGGCACCGTAACAGAAACCAAGTTCCCAAAAGGATGGATTAAAGATATAGAAACTTTTTGTATTGAGTTTGCGAAATGATCTTGTTACCTTGATGACGTCACTCAGAATTACGTGAAATGAGACTGTCACGTGAAATTTGTGGTGGGAATTTGGGTAATTCTGAGTGAATAGAACTTCTCTATGGCTAAAGAAGCTCGTAAGATGTCCATACGTCAATATCCTGTAGAACCCGGTCCTCAAAATCTGTACGCAAGGTCCGCCGCCTCCCTGGACGTTCGTCCGTCTGAAAGGCCCCATGACCACACACACGCCCAGAAATTGCTTGAATGTTGCGAGATGCGGCTGATATCTGTGAGGGTACTTGTTTTGGTACAGCCGTGCAGTCTCTCGACCGTTTCTATCTGCTTGGCCGTACAAAACAAACAGTATCTCAGCTTGTTCCCGGTTTGAATACCGGACCATTCTGCTGCTTACAGTACACTGCGTCAATCACACAGCCTGCAACACACAAGGAACACAGAACACGTAATCAGAGGAACTTTCACTTGTCAGCGGCATTTATGTGGCAACGATGCATTTCCGGACACATGTTCATAGGACCATTTTTCCTCCATTTCCAGTCAGGAACCCGTCCGCCCAATTTGTCGGTTTTATTAATGTTCATCCTGCATAGGAAACAAAGAGCTTGCTGTGGAAGAGATTTATTTCACAGTATCGAAGATGAAGAAATGCTCATTGCTCGCAAGGTATGCATTTTAGAGCCCATGTGACATTTTCGCTTCGAGTGATCGTTCCTGTCATATCTGTAAATATTGGCCATTCCTCGTGGGACACCCTGCACAAGGAAAGAGTACGCAGCGGTTTCTCATTCAAAAATCTCCTTTCAGTGTTGTTTACGCGTTACGCTTCGCCTACGAAATCGACAGCAGCACTATCGTGGCCTGTCAAGACTGCTGTTTATCGTCCCGCGGTGTAGTCGGGATTCCAGGAGTTGTCACGCGAATAAGGAACCGATGGTTTCAGGAGGGCCATACTCAACGCCTTGCGGGGTGTCAGCGGTCCCATCTGACTAGCATCCGACACGACAGACGAACTGTTCCCTCATTCGTGCAGAATTGTACAGCCACGCCATGTATCTTTAATCAGGAAATGGACTCGTTTGAAGCTGGACAAGTATACACGAGGACTGTGCGACTATATCTGGCGCTCCACGGACCCTCAGCACGACCAGCATTGTTGCAGCAAAATAACTGATGGTGGACGACGAGGAGAGGATATAAACCTCAGACTGACTATAGAAAGAATAACATTTCTTAAAAAGAGGAACTTCTTAAAATAAAATATACATTTAGGTGTTAGAAAGGCTTATCTGAGTGCACTTGTTTGGAGTGTAGCGTTGTACGGAACCGAAACATGGACGATAAGCAGTACAAATAAGAAGAGACGTGGTGCTGCAAAAGAATGTTGAGTTCGATGGATAGATCGAATAGCTAATGAGTTGGCACTGAACAGAATTCGGAAGAAAAGGAAATTTATGACTTAGCCTGATTAAAAGAAGGGATCAGTTGATAGGACACATCCTGGGGCGTCGAAGAATAGCCAGTTTGGCAACTGAGGCAGGGAGATGGGTAAAAATTGTGGAGGCAGATATAGGTGTGAAGGCAGTAAGCAGTTTGAAACGGATGTGGGCTGCTGTAGTTATTCAAGAGATGAAGAGGCTTGCACAGGATGGCAGGATGGGATGACAGGGAGAACTCTACCAGCCCAATCCTCGGACCGAAGATCACAGCAACATATTCTATATCTCAGATCTCGGGAGCATTGGTCCGTAGCGGTAGTCGGAAAACCACCACGGAGTTTAGATTGGTAAGAGAGAGGTAGTGGTAGTTTGGGCTGAGACCAGGTCCGTGCAGTGCTGAATTGGAAGAGCACGGTGTGGTGTGGATATCTAGATCCCGGCCTGCCACACAATTTTAACTTATTTTGAGTTTCCATACGAGTGGATTCAGCGCTTGTTGCCCTAAATGGAGTTGCCTACAGCGTTCATCAAATATTCCACGCGAGACTCTGAAACTTTCTTACCACAGTTTGGGAAACTAAATCGTAGTATAATGCCCAGGTGTGCTCAAGAATAATGCTTGTTATATTTGGAGGAAATAGACACTATGCGGAAATTATCATAATATGGACGTTGTTGCGAACGGTTATATGGACACTTTGTCTACCGCGTACAGAAGGACCATCCATTAAGTATGGCAGATACGATGAAACACGTAAAAGAATAAAAGAAGTACACTTGACTGCAGGAGGATATGTTCAATACGAAGTTAGGTGGACCAGCTGCTGTAAATAAACATTAGGCTGGCGAAAGATACATACAAGTTTTTCAACAAGAACTCTCATAACAGCCTGGGCTGTGGTCTTGCCAACAAGCTACTGAATGATGAAGCCGCGCTCCTCTGCATTAATAGCGTTCTCGTACATTCGACTGGCCCGTTCCGTAACCAGTCGATCGATCATAGCGGCGTCGTTCCCTCGCAACCAGAGTTGCCGCAACTCACACTCACAGATTTTTTTTCTTTTTGTTTTCTTTTGTATCTCTCTCTCTCTCTCAATCTAGCGCTCTCACCTGCTCTCCCCCTTCCTTTCCGTGTTGCCTCACTTGAATTCGTATGATCAGCAGACTGATCGGCCTGGTATAGAATATTGCTGTCTGCGTCAACAGTTATTTCAAGCCCCTTTTGCGCAAATTGTATGTTTTAACACCGAAATAGAACAGCGTGACGTAGACAATAGAATGTTCAAAAGTTATTGTTTATTCCACGTTTCTATACTGTGTGCTACGGGAAAGTGTTTCAAATATGAAATTTCGTGAAACATTTGTGATGTGTTCTACACCTGGGACTTTTATAGAGAATGCTGTTATCACCTAAGCTATTCAGCCACTCTCCGTGCCTTTTCTCAGAGATTTAACATGTCGGAAAGTTCACAAAAGCGCACTTTCGCTGCAGAGTGAAATGTGTTTGTTTTTTATCACAGTTCATGTTTGATGTCTATTTTATAAGACTTTGATAACTGTCACGAGTAAGTGTAATGTCAGTATGTTCGCTTTTTCTTACGGTCGTTAATACTGCCTGTTGGCTGAATATAAAAGGTTTTCGCGCACCAACCTGTTGCTCTATCTGTGTTCACACTGTGTTCCCGTGAAGATGATAGTATAAAAGAGATGTGTTCCACAGTAGCAAAGGTGAAGAAGTGCTCATAGCTGTCAAGGTATCCACTTTAGAGCCCATGTTTACCAGACATTTTTTTCTTGTTTTGATCCATACTATCTCCTCCTAAAATGTGGAAATCAAAGAGCTTCCAGCGGAATATGCCCATTATCAGAACGATTTCGTTTATATAAGTTTCGACTCTGTCGTTTGAGAATCAGGGTCCTTTACCTCAAACTGATCAGTTGTTAATTCATCACGGAATCACCCCGTATACTCCGCAACAAACTTATGGCGTTTGGTCGAGGATACTTTCTCAGTTTGGCATCTACTTTTCCTACGATTTGTTTCATTTGTTGCAATTAAAATCGCTCCTTACATTTACTCATAGATATGTAATTGATATCACTTCTCCTAGTAACTCTTCAGCAATCCAGAATAAGATTTTCACTCTGCAGAGGAGTGTGCGCTGATATGAAACTTCCTGGCAGATTAAAACTGTGTGACGGACCCAGACTCGAACTCGGGACCTTTACCTTTCGCGGGCAAGTGCTCTACCAACTGAGCTACCCAAGCACGACTGACGCCCCGTTCTTACAGCTTTACTTCCGCCAATACCTCGTCTCCTACCTTCCAAACTTTACAGAAGCTCTCCTACTGGCGGAAGTAAAGCTGTAAGGACGGGGCGTGAGTCGTGCTTGGATAGCTCAATTGGTAGAGCACTTGCCCGAGAAAGGCAAAGGTCCCGAGTTAGAGCCTCGGTCCGGCACACAGTTTTAATCTGCCAGGAAGTTTCATATCAACGCACACTCCGCTGCAGAGTGAAAATCTTATTCTGGAAACATCCCCCAGGCAGTGGCTAAGCCATATCTCCGCAATATCCTTTCTTTCAGAAGTGCTAATCCTGCAAGGTTCGTAGGAGAGCTTCTGTAAAGTTTGGAAGGTAGGAAACGAGATACTGGCGGAAGTGAAGCTGTAAGGACGGGGCGTGAGTCGTGCTTGGGTAGCTTAGTTGGTAGAGCACTTACCCGCGAAAGGCAAAGGTCCAGATTTCGAGTCTCGGTCCGGCACACAGTTTTAATCTTCCAGGAAGTTTCATATTTAACAATCCTGTAAGCATACAATAATGGCTATTTCAGCTATTTATGGGCAATACATTACAATTGCTTACGAAGGGAGTCAACCGCCAATCCCTGCCTTTCGCATTAACTTCCTAGCGTAGCACCTTCACTAAACACAACTGTACCATCGGCGAACAATTTCCGATGTTATGCACTAGGTCTGTGTTCACTTGGTGCTATATCTGCGTGTCACAAAACTGAAGGTAGAAATAATACAGCGTTTGTACCCTCTTCGGCTACGTTCCGCAGTCGCTGAGTGAACCCTTGTTATTATGACGAATTCAAAGAAGGGGTGCTACAGAGAAGCGAACGTAGAGGGATGATCGCCGTCCCTTCAGCGCCGCACCTCTGTCGCCTGCCGGTATTTGTCAAGTGCTGGCCACACAGCCCACCTGTGTGATAGATTACCGAGACTATTTATGCTGAGGCATGCAGTTATGCGCCGACAGCAGTGCCACACCTCTTCTGTGGCCGCTACAAAGGATACAATCGCACAAAAGCTTCCTGCCCGCAGATGCGGAAGGCGAGAGGGGCCCTCTTCGGATTTAATGACGGTCCGCGGCGCGCGCTATTCAGCCATTCAGAGGCGCGGACCCAGGGAAGGCCAGAGGTTCGCGCGCCGCACTTCTCGCGGCGCTGCATTTTCATGAGCAGCGCCTTTCCTCCTTGTCTGGCGAGCAGTGGCAAATAGTGCTGTAATTGTGTCACGTCTCGCGTTCCCCAGCTGAGAGCGAGGGCTACCTGCCTTTTAATCGTTTGTGCGGATCTGGTGAGCTGCTCTGCTTACATTGAGCTCGGATGCGTATCTGCGAATCTGAGAGGCACCTTAACGCTCAGCGCTCATGCATATTTCATTAATTATGACACTGATGGATCTAGTGACGAGTCAGTTCTGTTGGCGCTGCTTTTCGCAACTCGGCGTTGTTCGGGGAGGTTGATTCGCTGAACTCGTGCTCGATCTAACTGCTGTGATTAAAGATACTCGTTGTTCTTCTTGTTCCTACATTTGCTCTATTTTGTTTCTTTCTACATATTTATCTTGCACTCAAAGTTTAGCAGGAACAATCTTGTTAACTCAATTACATGTTTTCAGCAATTGCTTTCTGCTGAGACTTTTTGATGTTATATTAATTTCTCCAACGTGTGAGACAAAATATTGTCCTTCCATATTTTCTTTTTCCTGCAGTTTTTCCTTAATAGCACACGAGACCACTGCCTTATCTTCAAACTTAGCCAAAATAATCAATCGCATAGCAACGCAACGGCCATTAACATTTTATAAAATGCTCATTGTTATTTCTTTCTTTTTCGGAGTGGGATATCGTTACGACGTTTGCGATATGGGGACGTGCGTCATCATGAAGCGGCAGAATCCCTTGTCGCTGTTTTCGAAAAGGGTGGTTTTCGACAGACATGCTGCGCTATGCCGGTCGGAGTGGCCGAGCGGTTCTAGGCGCTTCAGTCTGGAACCGCGCGACCGCTACGGTCGCAGGTTCGAATCCTGACTCGGACATGGATGTGTCTGATGTCCTTAGGTTAGTTAGGTTTAAGTAGTTCTAGGGGACTGATGACCTCAGATGTTAAGTCCCATAGTGCTCAGAGCCATTTTTGAACCACGCTGCCCTATACACATTCTTGATTCTGCGATGGAGGTTCAAAAATGGCTCTGAGCACTATGGGACTTAACATCTGAGCTCATCAGTCCCCTAGAACTTAGAACTACTTAAACCTAACTAACCTAAGGACATCACTCACATCCATGCTCGAGGCAGGATTCGAACCTGCGACCGTAGCGGTCGCGCGCGATGTTGATCTACTGGTGTTTGTTCTTCAGCATCCAAGATAAGAAAAACAGCTCGTTAGTTCTATTTGGGCGCATTTGGTAATAAAGCCGCCATAGTTCACGTTTCCGCACTATTCCCTTGCCTACGTGTCGGTGCCTTTATCCTGTATCGGTGTCGTGCTACGTTACATATTCGCTGCAACAGCGCCCTCAAATGGAATATTTTTCATCGTCCGTTACAGTACCTTCGGGATGAGCAGCACGTCTATGCTCGATTTCCTTTTGATCTAATTCCCACAGTCCAGCGACTTGCAGGTTTTCGCTTTTCGCCAAAAGAGATGCGGCGATACGAGTTTGTCATTAGTTTTTCGTCCTCTCTCTTCCAGCAGTTGCGATACCAGTTCTAGAGACTCAGCTTCGTGTCAGGCGATACGCCAACTTATTACGCGTAATGTGGTTGCTTGTTTTAGATTCACAGCACACACAAAAAAGAAAACTGTGGAAGTTTTGCTTCTAAGAGCTTGCTTCCTTAGGCATCTCGATGTTGAAGAAATGTTGCATGGAAGGAAAGAGGAAGTTAGCAACTAAATAGACATTAACGAGACGCAGTCGGTTTCAATGGCACACGGGAACTCTAATATTAAAACACAAATTGGCCCCTAGAGGTAGGCAAAAAGAATATTTAGTTTTGCATATTGCGTTATGAAACAGCTTCAGACGTGGATTGTCGCTACGACACAAGACAGGAAAGTATTGTAAAGTATCTGTTACTGAATACCGGCTGGTTATATTTAAACTTTCCGTATTTATCATCTTATAACATGGTAGCATTAATGTCAAGGACATGGGGAAGAGAAATAACACAGATCAAAACAATTGAAACACTTTCAATATGCTGCTGCGTTGCATCATAGCATTACGTACTGGTACCATTACTGCTGCAAAAGGGGCTCAATATGGCGCTCATTAGTATCCAGAAGAGTCTGAAAGCGCAGGATTGCATTCTGCACAGCAGAACGAAGCATGTCCGTAGATACACTGGCTATCTCTCTTGATATGCTGCGCTTCGGATTAGCACATGTGTGAATGTTCCCCTGGTAAACGCTCTGCTTCTGGTAGCCCCACAATCAGAAATCACAGGGAGTGAGATCAGGTGATCGTGTTAGCAAAGCATTTAAAAACGATCGGCTGACAATTCGATCGTTTCCAAACGCATTCGGAGGAGCAGGTGAACTTCACGGTGATATGCGGTGGGGCCCCATCTTGCGTGAAAACTGTTGAGTTCAATGCGCCTTTCTCCTATAGGGCGGGTATGACACGGTGACCACTCACACTGCACGTATTTGGTCCTTCAGCGCCAACCTGTTCAAAAAAGAATGGACCAATGATGAACGTAGCCGGGAAGCCACACCATACGGTGACACACTTACCATACAGAGAAACATCACGGACAGTGGCTGGAGGTGAAGGCCCCCACATTCGGCAATTCTGTGTGTTCACCTCACCCGTCAGAGAAAAATGAGCTTTGTCTGTCCATAGGATGGTCCAGGGCCAGCCCTCGTCAACTTCAATCCTTGCGAGGATGTGGAGAGCGAAGTCAACACGTCGTTGTGCGACCTATGGTGCAAGCTGCTGTACAATATGGATATTTTAAGGATACCGTTTGAGAATGGTTCTAAGCACCTTCCGTACAGTGGACCACGGGATGTTCAACTGTCGTGACACTGCACGCGCACTGCCTGACGATCGGGAATTGCGCGCAGCGTTTTCTGCTACAGTAACAGCGATTTCATCCACCAGCTGTGGTGGAACAGGTCGACGGCCTCTTCCCGGAGCGACGCCCAGTTTTCCAGTTAATTCGAACTTCTTCATCATGCTCCGCGGAGCAGGTGGAGAAAGAGGATCCTTCCGTAACCTTTCAGCCAGCGATATTCTCGAAGTACAGCTGCAGCATTACTGTTGTTTTGATAATAGAGTTTCACCAGTAATGCCCTGCTCCTTTTGTCCAAGCTCATGTGGACACGTCAACAAGTGCACTGTCACTGTCAGGGGTGTGAGACTGTGAATCACGATGACTGACCACGGTACCTGGTGGCCGTAGTTGGAACTTGTCGGTGGTGCTGTGACACGTGGAAATCATCCACCCCGACCTGTGGACATTAATGCTACCACGTTTGGTACTTGTACGGGAATTAGTTTCCATGTTGTAACACGTTAAGAAGGGAAAGTTTAACTATATCCCTATGAATCAAAAAACACACGGCACTGGTGTAATGTTCTACAATATTTATTATTTTACAAACTGGTTTTTGACCGTTACGGCATCGCTAGCTCTCATGAAGAGCTTTGAAATTTTTGTGGGATCAAACGTTTTCAACCACTGCGTGTATAGAGTATATCAGTTGGTTTCCAGAGATGACAGTTCCTGACGTTGATTTAGCACTAAAACTGACATCTGTCGATGCGCTGATTGAAAATCTTTGATCCTACAGATATTTCACAGCCACACTTATTTACCTCCTCTACCTGACAATGGCGTGACAGCCGAAAACTACAACAACAACAACAACAACAAGCAGCGCCGTTCTGTCTACAGACACGTCAGTGGGGCGTGACTGACCGCTGCGTCAGCCTGAGCCAACAGGGTCATCGAGATGATGTGTTACGGAGGTGTTTGGGTTCTGTACATCGCCCTCCCGACCGTAGTCGGATTTGGAGGGGAGGTGCCGCAACTACACAGTATGGTAGCTCCTGAGTTGGCACCAGAAGCTGGGTGCACCCGTTCCAGTCCTCCCACTAAGGTAAACTTTTCTACAGTTCCGGGAATCGAATCAAGGTCTCCTGCATGCTGACCATTCAGCTTCGGAGGCAGGCAACAGCCAAAAACTAGTTTGTAAAATAATGAATATTGTAAAATATTACACCAGTCTAATGTAATGCACTGACGGAAAAAAACTCACAACACCAGGAAGAAGTTGCACGACATAAACGAAAGTTGGCAGGCGTATTTCAACAACTGAAAGATGATTATTCGAATTTCGCGGCGGTTGCAAAAGAGTGGCGCTAGTAGTTCCACTACGAGGACGAAAATAAGCTTTGCTTTAAATGCACGCTGTAACTGTCGTTATTACCTTTTAGAGTACGCTTGGTAAGTTGACATAACTCAAGAATGCCTTAAAGGCAACAAAGACGCCATTATCAACATCTCATTGAGCTTGAACGAGGTCATGCAATAGGGCTACGAGAAGCTGAATGTATTGTTCCACAAAATTTCGGGCGAACTGCCTGATGTTTACAACTTCCTGCCATAATATTTCAGCCCAGAGTCTTCTGGCCATCTTCAGGTGATACTGGCAACTACTTTGACGTAGTTTCACTTTTTACAAATGTACCTCTTGTGCTGACTACATCTCATTGGCAATGGGTTTGGAGCTGATATTTCAGCGCTGTTTGAGAACACTCTCTCCTCTACATATTTTTTATTTAACAACGAGTTTTATCAGCAATCAGACGGTGTCGCCATGGGGTGTCCTTTATCTCCCCTGGTGGCCAATCTTTTTATGGAAGATTTTGAGGAGCGAGCACTCACCTCAGGCACTTTTAAACCAACGGTATTTTGGCGATATGTTGATGATACTTTTATAGTTTGGCCTCATGGTTTGGATCGTCTGCGAGAGTTCCTACAACATCTAAACTCCATACACGAAAATATAAAATTTACTATGGAGTTAGAGAAGGAAGGTTGCCTGCCGTTTTTAGACGTATTGGTGCAACGTAAGAACGATGGCACACTTGGTCATTCGGTATATAGAAAGCCCACTCACACAGACTTTTACTTGCAAGCCGCTAGTTGCCACCATCCGGCACAAACGATGGGTGTTTTGAAGACATTGATTCACCGAGTCCACGTCATCTCTGGCACCGATAGTTTGCAAAAGTAACTGGATCACCTGCAGACTGTATCTCTGAAGAATGGATACTCGTCCCAGCAAGTGGAGAGAGCGCTGCAGACCTGTAAACGACGGAACAAGGAAGAGGAAGACGCTTTTAAAACGACTGCCTATTACCATATATTGGTAATATTTCAGCGCAAATAGACAGAATACTAAGAAAATATAAAGTGAAAGCAATCTTCCGCTCTCCTGCAAAAATTTCACCGCTTTTGGGACTTGTCAAAGACGACCTAGAGCTGCGCAAGACATGTGTTTACAGGGTTCCGTGTGAATGCGGCAAATCTTATACAGGATGTTACAAAAAGGTACGGCCAAACTTTCAGGAAACATTCCTCACACACAAATAAAGAAAAGATGTTATGTGGACATGTGTCCGGAAATGCTTAATTTCCATGTTAGAGCTCATTTTAGTTTCGTCAGTATGTTCTTCCACCTACGCTCAATGGAGCACGTTATCATGATTTCATACGGGATACTCTACCTGTGCTGCTAGAACATGTGCCTTTACAAGTACGACACAACATGTGGTTCATGCACGATGGAGCTCCTGCACATTTCAGTCGAAGTGTTCGTACGCTTCTCAACAATAGATTCGGTGACCGATGGATTGGTAGAGGCGGACCAATTCCATGGCCTCCACGCTCTCCTGACCTCAACCCTCTTGACTTTCATTTATGGGGGCATTTGAAAGCTCTTGTCTACGCAACCCCGGTACCAAATGTAGAGACTCTTCGTGCTCGTATTGTTGACGGCTGTGATACAATACGCCATTCTCCAGGGCTGCATCAGCGCATCAGGGATTCCATGCGACAGAGGGTGGATGCATGTATCCTCGCTAACGGAGGACATTTTGAACATTTCCTGTAACAAAGTGTTTGAAGTCACGCTGGTACGTTCTGTTGCTGTGTGTTTCCATTCCATGATTAATGTGATTTGAAGAGAAGTAATAAAATGAGCTCTAACATGGCAAGTAAGCGTTTCCGGACACATGTCCACATAACATATTTTCTTTCTTTGTGTGTGAGGAATGTTTCCTGAAAGTTTGGCCGTACCTTTTTGTAACACCCTGTATAGGGCAAACGACGCGTACTGTGCAGGATCACATTATAGAACATCAGCGGCATACTCGCCTTCTTCAGCCTTGTAAGTCTGCCATCTCCGAACACTGTATTTTCTCTGGTCATGCCATGAATTACAATGAGACAAAAATTGTGGGCCATACGTCTAACTTTTGTAGTTCTATTATTAACGAATCCGTGGAAATGCGGCTGTCTGACAATGAGTCTCTTATTAATCGTGACGGCGGTTACCAGTTGAATTCGGCATGAAATGCAATTGTCGAAAAACTTCGCGTCCTTCGTAGCGGGCGTAGGTCTGTGATGGAACCGCAGGAAGACAATCGAATTACTATCGATGCGGCGAGTTTTCACCACGGAGAGCGCGCGGCGCAGCAGAATCGGACGCGCTAAGTAGCGCACGCGCAACACCAAGTGAATCCACCACGCATGTGCCGGAAGGACCTTAAATACCAGAGCTCAGGGAGTTTTCGACAGTACCACCTGAAGATGGCCAGAAGACTCTGGGCCGAAATATTGTGGCAGGAAGTTGCAAACATCCGGCAGTTCGCCCGAAATTTTGTGGAACAATATGTACGCCGGGAAGGTTTTAAATCTCACAGCTGAATGTATCCTCTACAATACTGCAGAAAGACTTGGCAGGAATGTAGTCACTGCACATGATTGCTGGCAGCGTTACGAGAGTGTGCGGTTGCCAGAAGACCGTGCTTCAGTCGTCCGCGTGGCACTACCTAGAGGGAAGACCGTCGTATTTGGAGTATGGCTCTGATGCATCGTACAGTATCTGCAGCGTACAATATCTGCAGCAGCAATTTGAGCGGCACTTGGCACCACAGTAACACAACAAATTGGTACAAATCGTTTACTTCAAGGACAGCTCCGAGACAGACACTCTGCAGCGTGCATTCCACTAACCCCAAACCACCGCCATTTGTGACTTCGGTGGTGTCAAAGGGAGAGCTCAGTGGAGGGCAGGGTGGAGGTCTGTTGTGTTTTTGATGAAAGCTGGTTCTGCCTCGGTACCAGTGATGGCCGTGTGTTCGTTTAGGAGGAGACTACCTGAGGGTCCGCAATCAACCTGTCTTCTTGCTAGACACACTGGCCTACACCTGGAGTTATGGTCTGGGGTGCTATTCCGTATGACAGCAGGAGCACTCTCGTGGTTATCTCACGCAACTGACTGCAAATTTGGACGTCAGTGTGGTAATTCGACCTGCTGTGTTGCCATTCATGATTTTCCAGGGCATGTTCTCCAACAGGATAACGCTCGCCCACATACCGCTGTTGTAGCACAGCAGTTCTACAGAGTGTCAACATGTAGCCTTGGGATGCTCGATCACCAGATCTGTCTCCAGTGGAGCACATACGGGATATCAGCGGATTTTTCGGAACTTCACAACAGTGACAGAATTAAGCGCCGCAATACAAACTATCAGAGATTTTAATTGGCTAGGATATGCGGATTCACTGATTTCGCTTTGTGTATTAAAAACATAACGAAATTGCTTTGCTTCTTTCGATTTTTATATTTGCCTTCTTTACTACGAAAACGAATTTATTGAATTAGTGATTTGGGTGCCTATTTATTACATTTTGATTTCGTTCCGTTTACGAATATAAATGCTTAGAAAACGGTCGAGTCTTTCTCAATACACTAGAACGGCTTAAGGACAGGATTACAAAATCTAGAGAATCCAATGGAGATCGTGAGGTGAGATTTGCTTCGGCTTCAGAACATCACCCTTTAACTCACTCTCTGAAAACTCCTTCCCAAACCGAGTTGCGACATAACTCTGATCGAGTGCGTCATACATTATCTCGTTCATCAGAACCCATCACTCACAGAAGTTTAAACTTACTTCTCCTCGACATAACATCGTAGGAGAGGAAATTTTGATGGGAGATTGTGAGCAAGTTTGGTACCCAGAATCGCACTTATTCCTAACAATTTACCACTTTACTTTAAAACTGTACAATTTCCAATTAGCTTTTGTTATGCCATGACCATAAACAAAGAACAATGCCAGACGCTGTGTGTTTCGGGCGTGGAAATGAGTGTTGTTGGTTTTTTTGCACCGAGCGAGGTGGCGCTGATTAGCACAGTCGACTGGCTCTAGGGAGAACGATCGTTCAAACCCGCGTCTGGCCATCCTGATTTAGATTTTCCATGATTTCCCTAAATCGCTTAAAGCAAACGCAGGGATCGTTCCTTTGAAAGGGCACGGCCGATTTCCTTCCCCATTCTTCCTTAATCCGAGCTTGTGCTCCGTCTCTAAGATCTCGTTGTCGACGGGACCGTAGGCACTAACTCCTCCTCCTCCTGCGCCGGTTTTTTCGCGGGCAGCTCCTCGTGGCTCTCGCCCGTGCTAGCATAGCAAACGAGCTCTTCGCTCATGTCCCCAATCATACTACTCCGAGCGTTGTATGCAAAGAAGCTTTATACTCCTAAGTCAAAAATAAATCCCAACGTGTACAAAATCTCGAGCACAGCTATAAATAAATATCCTGGCAATGCCAGGTTTGCCAGTTCTATAATACGCGCATTTTACTTTTATTAAAAAGTACCATTATACTTTTATTAAAACGTAAAATGACGGGAGTTGTGATAGAAAATTTGTTTTATACTATCGATGACAAGACCCTGGAAAAGAGATTATCTTATTTTTTCCGTTAGCGAAAATCAATGATCACTATAGTAAGTTTGTCAATTTCGGACATAAAACAACACGACTGATAATGATTTGTTTCGATAAAACGAAACTCGTTTGGTGAAAATAATACGCATTTTCTTGTAGTATCTTTAATAAATGCAAAGCAGCTAAGGGCATTACGACAATAAAAATTAAAAATTTCGATAGTTTCACAGTATACATGGCCTAAGTTGGCAGGGGTTCAAATTTTGTTCAAATTTATGATGCAGAGCCTTATCTTTTGTAAAGGACAAGCTAGCACTAAGTTAGTAAAATTTTATTAGACATTAGGTTCCCATTTTGTATGGAAGTAAAATAGAACGCTTAAAAATACATATATGACTAACTGTATTAATTGACTGTTTGCTCGATTCTTGGTAGGTTGTTTTATACCTTATAATGGGCAAAGGTCCTAGCACGTGAATGACTATCGGGAATAGTGGAGCACAATATGTGTAATTCTATCCGATCTGCGATTCGAACCACCGCTGTCCATACACAGCAGCGCCACGCTACACAATACTGCTGGTCGTGTAGGCACTGTCGTAGAATGATTGTTTTACGTATGTTCGAAGTGCATATGTCGTTCACGTTGGACTGTCGTTTGGAAACGGCGACTACTTATACATCATCGTCATTACCATCATCATGTACATTTTCGGGTTGGACATCTTTGCCTGTTCCGAAACTAGGCAATTTCAAGGTGATCGCACCATTTTCTTCGTTGCCGTCCTATCCTTCACGTGCCCTCGGGTGTCTAATCATAGATTTTCCTTGTTACGCGGCTTTCATCCATACATACTAGATTGTCATGCCACTCCATTCTCTGTTGTTGGATTTTTTCTAGTATCGGTAGAACATGGAGCTCTTCCCTTATCTCAGTGATTCATTTGTGATATTCTAATTTGTATCTTGTCAAAGATCTTCGAAGACTCTTCTGCTGCTTCGATTCTCTGAAACTGTTTGGTCGCTGAAGTCCGTACTTCGAATCCAGACAGTAGTAAAGGTACAGCTTAGAAGACTTTTCTGCTGCTTCAATTCTCTGTAACTGGTTTGATCTCCATGTTTCAGATCCAAAGAGGAGTAAAGGTACAACTTTTTATGACATAAAAGGTAAATGAAAACTATTTACAAGAAGTCGTAGGTTGCAGAATGTTCTTTATTAGCTTAAGAACGACGCGTTTCGCCAGGACAGGGAACATGAGGTTACCTGAAAATATAAGAGGACGACTATATTGCAGTAAATCCGACATGGTCCTACCTTGGAGTACTATAAAAGCAAAATAACCTTCAAAAACCAAACGAATGTAATTATATGGAGAAACGTAATGTAGGTCACGTTAATAAATCAGAAATTTGCCGCTAAAAAGCGTCCGTCAAGAAGGCATGACACCGCATAGAAGGTACACAGCTTTTGGGCATAAGGATTTTCTGTGTCTTTGTGTATAGCTTTCGATCTGCCATGTCTTGCATGGCGTATATTCCCGTATGCTCTATTATGTTTTATTTATTTTTTAGTTTATCCATTACTATTTGAATTTTACGCCGTTATCATACCGTATACCCGACGGCAGCGCTGCATGCCGACTGTCATTTCTACTAGCCTAATATTTTGCATGAGTTCCTATTATTCGTATGTATGTACTACGTGAATACGGACGGTCCTCTGGGGCTGTTCTAGCGTACAGCTGTTTACAGTTCGCGCACGAGGTCCTGTTGTGTCCTGCTGTGCCTGTCGCCGCCTCCATGAGGTAGTACACATTTTTCGATTTCTCCTTCGCTCTCTACTCGCATCCGATTTTATTTCCTTAATTTTTAATATTTTTTCCAAATAGGTTGCCTTCTAGTACGTTTTATGCGAAATCATGCCTTCTTGACGGATGCTTTTTGAGCATAAAATTTCTGATTTTTTAATGTGAGGAGCATTACGTTTCTCTATACCATTTTATTCGGTCGCTTTTTGAAGCTTACTTTGCTTTCATAGTAGTCCAGGAAAGGACCACTACGGATTTATCGTAATATCATCGTCCCCTCATATTTTCAGATACCCTGATGATGCCCTTTCCGGGCGAAACACGTCGTTCTTAAGTTAATAAAAAACATTCTGCAACCTAAGATTTTTTTAAATTGTAGCAACAGTAGCTTGCTGTACCATCACGTCAAGATACACTGAAGCGCCACACAAACTGGTATATGCATGTGTATTCAAAAACAGAGATATGCAGACAGGCAGAATACGGCGCTGCGGTCGGCGTCGCCTATATATAAGACAACAAGTGTCCGGCGCAGTTGTTAGATCGGTTACTGCCGCTACAATGGCAGGTTATCAAGAATTAAGTGAGTTTCAACGTGGTGTTATTGTCGACGTACGAGCGATGGGACACAACATCAACATAGCGATGAAGTGGGGATTTTCCCTTAGGACCATTTCACTAGTGTACCGTGAATATCAGGAATCTGGTAAAACATCAATTCTCCGACATCGCTGTGGTGAGGAAAAGAAAACTGTAAGAACGGGACCAACGACGACTGAAGAGTATCGTTCAACGTGACAGACGTGTAAACCTTCCGCAAATTGCTGCGGATTTCAGTTATGGGCCATAAACAAGTGTCAGCGTACAAAGCATTCAACGAAACATAATCGATATGGGCTTTCAGAGCCGAAGGCCCACTCGTGTACCCTTGATGACTGCACGACACAAAGCTTTACGCCTCGCCTGGGCCCGCCAATACCGACAGTGGACTGTTGATGACTGGAAACATGTTGTCTGGTCGGACGAATCTCGTTTCCAGTTGTCTAGAGCGGATGGACGTGTACGGGTATTGAGACAAGCTCATGAATCTATGTCAGCAGGGGACTGTTGAAGCTGGTGGAGGCTCTGTAATGGTGTGGGGCGTGTGTAGTTGGAGTGATATGGGACCCCTGATACATCTAGATACGACTCTGACAGGTAACACGTAAGTAAGCATCCTCTCTGATCACGTGCAATCATTCATGTCCATTGTGCATTCCGACGAACTTGGTTAATTCCAGCAGGACAATGCGACACCTCACAGGTCCAAAATTACTACAGAGTGGCTCCAGGAACACTCTTCTGAGTTTAAACACTTCCACTGGCCGCCAAATTCCCCCAGAAATGAATGTTATTGAGCATATCCGGGATGCCTTGCAACGTGCTGTTCAGAAGACATCTCCACCCCCTTCTACTCTTACGGATTTATGGACAACCCTGCAGGATTGATGGTGTGAGTTCCGTCCAGAACTACTTCAATCATTAGTGGAGTCCATGCCACATAGAGTTCGGCACTTCTGCGTGCTCGCGGGGCCGTACACGATATTAGGCAGGTGTACCATTTTCTTTAGCTCTTCAGTATAGAATGGAATAAAATTAAACGACTGCATCTATCAGTCACTATGCAACAAATGTAATTGTATTGTACACTGAGATCACGAAAGTAATGGGATAGCGATATGCACATATCCAAATGATGGTAGTACCGCTTACGCAGGGTATAAAAGGGATGTGCTAGACGCATAGGGCATACCATTTCGGAAAATCTTCGGGAATTCCACATTCCGACATCCACAGCATCAAGAGTGTGCCGAGAATACCATATTTCGGGCATTACCTCTCACTTCGGACAACGCCGTGGCCGTCTTCACTTAACGACCAAGACAACTGCGTTTGCGTAGAGTTGTCGGTACTAACAGACAAGCAATAACCGCAGAAATCAATGTGGGACTTACGACGAACGTATCCGTTTGGGCGGTGAGGCAAAATTTGGCGTTAATGGGCCTTAGCAGCACACGACGTACACGGTTGCCTTTGCTGACAGCACGACATCAACTGCAGCTCCCCAGTGCTCGGTTGGAGGCTAGACGAATGAAAAACCGTGGCCTGGTCGGATAATTCCCGGTATCGGTTGGTCCAGTTGGTGAAAGCTGATGGTAGCATTAGGGTGTGGCGTAGACTTTACGAAGCCACTAATCTACGTTGTCAACAAGGCACTGAACAAGGTGGGGACGGCTCTATAATCGTGTGGCTTGTGTTGATATGGAATGGGCTGTGTCCTGTGATCCAACTGTACCGATCATTGACTTGAAATGGTTATGTTCGGGTACATAGAGACCATCTGCAGCCGTTCACGGACTTCATGTTCCCAGACAACGATTGAATTTTTATAGATGGCAATGTGCCATGTTACCGGGCCACAAACGTTCGCAATAGGTCAGTAGAACGCTACGGACAATTAGAGCGAATGATTTGGCCACCCAGATCGGCCAACATGAATCCCATCGAACATTTATGGAACATAATCGAAAGGTCAGTTCATGCTCAAAATCCTGCACCAGCAATAATTCCACAATCATTGGACGGCAGAAGAGACAGCATAGCTCAGTATTTCTACAGGGGCTTCCAACGACTTGTTGAATCCATGCCACGTCGTTTGCTGCACTACCCTGGCCAAAAGGAGATCCGAAATCACTGATCCATCTGAAGACCTCATTTTGGAGGAAGTCACTTCTGAAGGTAGAAACATAGGTGGTAAGTGGTTCAGACAAGAAAAAAATACAAGCTTTGGAAATGTGGCGCTACAGATGAAATAGATAGGTGGATCAAGTAACTAATGAGGAAGTACCGAATCGAATTTGGGGAAAAAGGAATTTATAACACAACCTGATTAAAAGAAGAAGGTTATAGGAGACATCCTGAGGCATCAAGAAATAGTAAATTTGGTAAGGTGGGGAAGTGGGGGGGGGGGCTAAAAACTATAGAGGGAGACGAAGACTTGATTACCGCAAGCATGTTGAAGTGGATGTGCGAATTGGTAGTTATACAAAGATGAACAGGATCGCACACAATAGTGTGGAGAGCTGCATCATATAAATCTTCAGACTGAGGATCACAGCAACAACTTCGAACACCGAGGAGAATGATGGGAACACACTGTACTGTTGTGAATACTATCCTACTAAAACAAATGGGCAGTGTCTTGAAAGGAGGATATAAGATGAACATGAAGAAAAGCAAAACGAGGATAATGGAATGTAGTAGAATTAAAGCAGGTGATACCGAGGGAATTAGATTAGGAAATGAGACACTTAAAGTAGTAGATGGGTTTTGCTATTTGGGCAGGAAAATAACTTCTGATGGTCGAGGTATAGAGGATATAAAATTTAGACTGGCAATGGCAAGAAAAGCGTTTCGGAAGAAGAGAAATTTGTTAACATCGAGTATAGACTGAAGTGTCAGAAAGTCTTTTCTGAAAGTATTTGGTATGGAGTGTAGCCATGTGTGGAAGTGAACCCAGGACGATAAACGGTTTAGACAAAAAAAGAATAGAAGCTTTTGAAATGTGGTGCTACAGAAGAATGAGTTAGGTGGGTAGGTCAGATAACTAATGAGGAGATACTGAATAGAATTGGGGAGAAAAGAAACTTGTGGCACAACCTGACTAGGAGTAGGGATCGGTTGGTAGGACGATTAAGAGATATCAAGGGATCACCAATTTAATACTTGAGGGAAGCGCGGGGGAGGGGGGGGGGGGGGGTGAAAATCGGAGACCAAGAGATGAATACAGCAAACGGATTCAAAAGGATATAGGTTCCAACAGTTACTCAGAGACTGAAGAGGCATGTACAGGAGAGAGTGGCATAGAGAGCTGCATCAGACCAGTCTTTGGAGTGAAGACCACAACAACAACAACAGCAGCAGGGTTCAGCATGGAACGTATTACTTGCTTAATAGGTATGACTCAGTACCGGTGACCGAGCGAGGTGGCGGAGTTGTTAGCGCACTGGACTTGCATTAGGCAGGAGGACGGAAATTTGTAAATTTGTGGCAAGTTCTATGGGACCATCGGTCCCTAAGCTTACAGACTACTTAATCTAACTTAAACTAACATACGCTAAGGACAATACACACACCCATGCCCGAGGGAGGACTCGAACCTCCGAAGGGGGGAGCCGCGCGAACCGTGGCAAGGCGCACCAGACCGCGCGGCAGAGGGATCGCGTCTGGCTATCCAGATTTCACCATATCGCTCCGGGTGAACGCCGTGATGGTTCCTTTGGAGAAGACACTACCGATTTCTGTCTCCACCCTTTCGTAATCCTAACTTGTGCTCCGTCTCTATCTCACTGTCGATTGGACGTTAAATCCTAATCTGCCTTCCTTCTTCTTTGGTAACAATGTCATTTTGATAATGACGTTAATTATCGCCTATTCTTACTTATATGGTCGCAAGAGCAGTTCGTTGCATAGTTCGTCTGGCGCTGTGGGCAGCTAAATGCGGATATGATCGCAGTACTCGGTACATAGTTTATCCTTTCGGTGGAGAGGCAAAGACAAAAATGATAGCTGCGTTTCGGCAAGGCGCGTGCGGCAGTAGAGGAGGACGAGCCGGCCGAAGTGGCCGTGTGGTTAAAGGCGCTGCAGTCTGGAACCGCAAGACCGCTACGGTCGCAGGTTCGAATCCTGCCTCGGGCATGGATGTTTGTGATGTCCTTAGGTTAGTTAGGTTTAACTAGTTCTAAGTTCTAGGGGACTAATGACCTCAGCAGTTGAGTCCCGTAGTGCTCAGAGCCATTTGAACCATTTTTTTTTTTAGGAGGACGATGTCTGCAGAGCGCTCGGCGGTTAATGGCTAATGGCCGGCGGCCGCAGCACACAGAGCACGCCGCACGGCGCGCCCGCTAAAACTTGTAATGGAAGCCCCGCCGCTCTGCTCACAGCGTCAAACATTCATGCCGCACCACGTGTTCTTCGACCTGCGCGGCGCGGAACACCGGCCAAGCCATACATACGTCCCGTTCGCGTTGTCGAGCCAGAAACTCCGGCGGCCAGGACTATAATCTGTCTGGGCAGTATCCTTGAATCAGACAATGAAGGAAACGAGAAAAAAAAAAATTCCTTCTGACGTGTTCGATACAGCCTGCCAAGACTTCCTCTCCTTTGCCCACTTATTCATCTCACGGTATCACTTGCACCCTGTAGCCTCAGTTATTTGTTGGATGAATTTCAATTTCTGCTTCCTCCTACAGTTTGTACCCTCTGCAGCTCCATGTAGTACCTTTGAAGTTGTTCCCTAATGTCTTTCGACATGTTCCTTTCTTCTTGTAATAGTTCTCTTTACGTTTCTGCGCTCGCCGATTCTGTAGATAATCAGCTCATTTCTTACAAGTCGACCTAATGTTCAACATCCATATACACTATGTGATCAAAAGTATACGGACACCTGGCTGAAAATGACTTACAAGTTCGTGGCGCCCTCCATCGGTAATGCTGGAATTTAATATGATATTGGCCCACCCTTAGCCTTGATGACAGCTTCCACTCTCGCAGGCATCCTTTCAATCAGGCGCTGAAAGGTTTCTTGGGGAATGGCAGCCCATTCTTCACGGAGTGCTGCACGGAGGAGAGGTATGGATGTCGGTCGGTGAGGCCTGGCACGACGTCGGCGTCCCAAAACATCCGAAAGGTGTTCTGTAGGATTCAGGTCAGGACTCTGTGCAGGCCAGTCCATTACAAGGATGTTACTGTCGTGTAATCACTCCGCCGCAGGCCGTGCATTATGAACAGCAGCTCGATCGTGTTGAAAGATGCAGTCGCCATCCTCGAATTGCTCTTCAACAATGGGAAGCAAAAAGGTGCTTAAAACATCAATGTAGGCCTGTGCTGTGATAGTGCCCCGGAAAACAACAAGGGGAGCAAGCCTCCTCCATGAAAAACACCACCACACCGTAACATCACCACCTTCGAATATTACTTTTGGCACTACTCACGCTGGCAGATGACGTTCACTGGGCATTCGCCATACCCACACCCTGCCATCGGATCCCCGCATTGTGTACCGTGATTCATCACTCTACGTAACGATTTTCCACTGTTCAATCGTCCAATCTTTACGCTCCTGACACCAAGCGAGGCGCCGTTTGGCATTTACCGGCGTGATGTGTGACTTATGAGCAGCCGCCCAACCATGAAATCCAAGTTTTCTCACCTCCGCCTAACTTGTCATAGTACTTGCAGTGGATCCTGATGCAGTTTGGAATTCCTGTGTGATGGTCGGCATATATGTCTGCCTATTGCAGATTACGACCCTCTTCAACTGTCGGCAGTCTCTGACAGTCAACAGACGAGGTCGGTCTGTAGGCTTCTGTGCTGTACGTGTCCCTTCACGTTTCCACTTCACTATCACATCGGAAACAGTGAACTTAGGTTGTTTAGGAGTGTGGAAATCTCGCGTATAGACGTATGACATCAGTTACACCCAATCACCTGACCATGTTCGAAGTCCGTGCGTTCTGCGGAGCGCCCCATTCTGTTCTCTCACGATGTCTGCTGACTTCTGAGGTCGCTGATATGAACTGCATGGCAGTAGGGGGCAGCACAAAGCACCTAATATGAAAAACATATGTTTTTGTGGTGTCCGGATACTTTTTATCACATAGTGTATATCACCGCGTCTCAGACGTATCGGTTCTCTTCTTTTCTGTTTTTCCGCAGGCCACGAGTCATTCTACATAATACTCAGAAATTTCTTCCTCAAATTACTATCTGTGTTTTCTACTAGTCTTGTTTTGCCAAGGAGTACCCTTTTTGCCCTTGCTAGTCTGGTTTGAATGTCCTCCTTGCTTCGTCCTTCACGGATTATTTTGTATCCGAGGTAGCAGAATTCCTGCACTTTACCCACTTCGTGGTCATCAGTTTATCGTTAATCTCATTTCTACTACTCCTCATTTCTTTCATCCTGTCTCGGTTTATCCTCAACCTACGTACTTTACTCATTAGACTGTTCATTCCATTCAACAGGTCCTGCAGTTCTTCCTCGATTTCACTGAGAATAACAGTGTCATCACCAAATATTATCACTGATATCCTTTCAACCTGAATTTTAATTCCACTCAGAAACTTTTTATTTTGTTTTCATCATTCCTCTTTTCATGTATAGACTGAACAGTGCTGCCTTACACCCTTTTAAATCCGAACACTTCGTTCTTGGTCTTTCATTCTCACTGTTTCCTTTTGGTTCTTGTACATATTATATGTTATATATTACCCGTCTTTCCATATAGTTTAAACTTAGTTTGCTGAGAATTTTGAACATCATGCACTACTTTACATTGTCGAATGATTTTATTTTTGTAGGTCGACGAATACTATGAACATGAAAAACATGTTTGTTAAGTCTTACTTCGGTTATCTAATAACGAATGATAACGAAAATAAAGTACCAACTTCCAAAGAGCCGCGTACAAAAATGAAAATAAAAAGAACATTTGACACGATGCCCCATTGGAGGCTGTAAACGGAGGTACTAGTGTATGAAAAAGTTCACATTTATGAGAGTAGCTTGGAAGAATTCTTACGTAATTAAATCCAATATGTTTTCTTCGGTGTTGATTGTTCATCTGAGAAAATGGTATCGTCAGGAGGGCCCCAGGAAAATGTCACAGGACCGCTCTTATTCTGTACACACATAAATGATATGACGAACAGGATGGGCAGCAATCTGCGTTTGTTTTCTGATGACGCTGTGGTGTACGGTAAGGTGCGGAAGTCTAATCACTGTAGGAAGATACAAGACGACTTACACAAAATTCTAGTTGGTGTGGTAAATGGCGGCTAGCTCCAAACGCGGAAAAATGTAAGTTAATGCGGGTGAATAGGAAGAACAAACTTGTAATGTTCGGATACAGTATTACTAGCGTCCTGCTTGACACAGTCAAGTCGTTCAAATATCTGGGCGTAACGTTGCAAAGCGATATGAAATGGATCGAGCATGAGAGAACTATGGTAGGGAAGGCGAAAGTCGACTTCGGTTTATTGGGAGAATTTTGGGAAAGGGCAGTTCGTCTGTAAAGGAGACCGCATATAAGATGCTAGTGCGGCCTGTTCTTGAGTGCTGCTCGAGTATCAGTGATCCGTACCAGGTCGGACTGAGAGAGAACACCGAAGCAATTCAGAGGCGAGCTGCTAGATTCGTTACTAGCAGGTTCGACCAACACTTAAGTGTTACCGAGACGATTCGGGTAATCAAATGGGGTTCCCTGGAGGGTAGATGACGTTCTTTTCGAGAAACACTATTGAGAAAATTTAGAGAACCAGCATTTGAGGCTTACTGCCACATAATTCTACTAACGCCAACATAAACTATGTGATCAAAAGTATCCGGAAACCCCCAAAAACAAACAATTTTCATATTAGAGAAATAATTCAAAAGCCAAGATCGCTTAAATACTGTATACTGAATAACCGGTTTCAACACACTAAAGGTGCCATCATCGGATCTGAATGTAGATTAACATTTATAAACCATTTGGATATAACGACATACCAGGCAGACTAGCTGACATAAAATCATTGTCACAATTTTTCATATTAGGTGCATTGTGCTGCCACCTACTGCCAGGTACTCCAATCAGTGACATCAGTAGTCATTAGACATCGTGCGAGAGCAGAAAGGGGCGCTCCGCAGAACTCACGGACTTGGAACGTGGTCAGGTGATTGGGTGTAACTGATGTCAGGTCTGTACGCGAGATTTCCACACTCCTAAACAACCTAAGTTCACTGTTTCCGATGTGATAGTCAAGTGGAAACGTGAAGGGACATGTACAGCACAAAAGCGTACAGGCCGACCACGTCTGTTGACTGACAGAGACCGCCGACAGTTGAAGAAGGTCGTATTGTGTAATAGGCAGACCAACACACAGGAATTCCAAACTGCATCAGGATCCACTGCAAGAACTATGACAGTTAGGCGGAGGTGAGAAAAATTGGATTTCATGGTCGGGCGGCTGCTCGTAAGCCACACATCACCCCGGTAAACGCCAAACGACGCCTCGCTTGGCGTAAGGAGCGTGAACATTGGATTACTGAACAGTGGAAAAACGTTGTGTGGAGTGACGAATCACGGTACACAATGTGGCGATCCGATGGCAGGGTGTGGGAATGGCGATTGACCGCTGAACGTCATCTGCCAGCGTATGTAGCGCCAACAGTATAATTCGAAGATGGTGATGTTATTGTGCGGTCGTGTTTTTCGTGGAGGGGGGCTTGCACCCCTTGTTGATTTGCGTGGCACTATCACAGCACAGGCCTGCACTGATGTTCTGATCACCTTCCTGCTTCCTACTGTTGAAGAGCAATTCGGGGATGGCGAGTGCATCTTTCAACACGATCGTGCACTTGTTCATAATGCTCGGCCTGTGGCGGAGTGGTTACACGACAATAGCATCCCTGTAATGGACTGGCCTGCACAGAGTCCCGATCTGAATCCTATAGAACACCTTTGGGATATTTTGGAACGCCGACTTCGTGCCAGGCCTTACCGACCGATATCGATACCTCTCCTCGGTGCAGCACTCCGTGAAGAATGGACTGCTATTCCCCGAGAAACCTTCCAGCACCTGATTGAATGTACGCGTGCGAGAATGGAAGCTGTCATCAAGGCTAAGGATGGGCCCCAGCCTACCGCTAAAGCACACCAGTAATTTGGTTAATATAAGGGGGTTATGGATTTTTTTATCCTCGACGGAGGACCTCCTGTGCTATTTGCTAGGATTATGCAGCATTATGTCCTTCATGTTCAGTGATTCGCCTTCGCCAGTTTATTCCATAAAAGCAGTAATAATAATAACACACTTACTACGCCGACCAATCATACCTGTGTCTAGCGCTTTAGCACGGATAAATGTGGACTTGCAGGGACTTCATTGTGAGGCGAGGAAGCCTTATATTACGCGTCGAAACAACGCGATTTGAAAACAGCTCGGCCACGTACAGGTGACCAGCAATGCGAGTACTATTGCGTGTGTGCAGGCGCTCTGCGATAGGCGAATACTGACAACAGTGGTAGTCAGGATTCCTTAGTAGCGGCAGCTCTTGCTCGTGTGCGCACGAGACGTTTGCGTCCAAGCCTGTAGCAAAATGGTTCAAATGGCTCTGAGCACTAGGGACTTAACGTCTGAGGTGATCAGTCCCCTAGAACTTAGAACTACTTAAACCTAACTAACGTAAGGACATTACACACATCCATGCCCGAGGCAGGATTCGAACCTGCGACCGTAGCGGTCGCGCGTTTCCAGACTGAAGCGCCTAGAACCGCTCGGCCACACCGTGCGGCAAGCCTGTAGCCCTCCCACGAATCATTTTAACACTAATAAAACAACAACCAATGGGGTAAACTTCGTCTTTAGTAGACAGAAAATTGAATTATTAGCTAAAAGTAGGAGAACACGTCGGTCTTACCCATAGCAAGGAACCATCCCAGCAGTTTTTTTCTAAATCTTAACACATAGCATTTTTATAGCAAAGACCACTTTTCAAAGAGTTCATCTCGATGAAAATCGGAAGGAGATGATGAAAAGAACCTCACCGTTACACTTAAAGATGGAGTCGCAGTGTCAGGATTAAGTACTGCAATTCAATTAGAAACGAGTATTTGTCGCTTTAAGCGATATTTGTCATTATTCCTGTGCAGTACTTTTTTTCGTTAGCAATCCGTGTTCTCGAACTCAGAGCCTGGCTAGATGCAAACATTTCCAGTCCCAGTAAATGGAACAGGGACAAGACTGGCATAGACTACTAGAACTGAAATGTGCCGCACCTCGGTCAAGCTGAAGAATTCTCATTTCGCCGTTCTCCACTCGCCTGGCTGTCTGAAGCTATGCAACCCGCGAAGCAGCGGGGACGGAGGCTTGTCTTGCAGCCGCGCTGATGCAAGCGGCGCCCAGAAACTTCACCAGACAAGTAACTCTGCCCTAATTACATTGCGAATGCAGACCGCTGTGTAGCTGTCGTACGTAGTTATAGCGTTTGACGATATACTCTGACTCGTTCTATTTATTTCTCAGGACTTGTAATTGTCCTTACTCTGGGAAGTAACTTCGATGGCATCTGAGCCTTGGTAGAAAGGGTTTTGCGAGGCTCATTCAGATGGACTGCATACCAAATCGTCGAGAATTAAGCAAGATACAATCACACTGAGTATTTTTGCAAATATGTGACTACTTCGATGAATATTTGACTAATACAGTGAAGAACCAAAGAAACTGGTACACCTGCATAAATCGTGTAGGGTACCTGCGAGCACGCAGAAGTGCCGCAACACGACGTGGCATGGACTCGACTAATATCCCAAGTAGTGCTGGAGGTAATTGACACCATGAATCCTGCAGGGCTGTCCCTAAATCCGTAAAAGTACGAGGGTAAGGAGATCCCTTCTGAACAGCACTTTGCAAGGCACCCTAGATATGCTCAATAATGTTCATCTGGGGAGTTTGGTGGCCAGCTGAAGTGTTTAAACTCAGAAGAGTGTTCCTGGAGCCGTTCTGTAGCAATTCCGGACGTGTGGGGCGTCGCATTGTCCAACGGTAAGGACGTGCAGAAAAACTTGGAAAAAATACTCTCTTGGTGTAATGATTGTATTAATCTCTTTAAACGTAGATAAATGTAAAATAACGCCTATAACAAAGGGAAAAGTCCAATAGTATCTCCATTACAGGATTCGTGGTGCGCTCTTGAGCACATCATATCGACTAACTATTTAGAGGTAATACTACTAATAGTTCTGGAATGGGACGACCACGAAAATCAGCGTTAGGGAGGATGAATGACAGATTTAGATTTCTTCGAAGGGTTCTGGGAAAACATAATGCATCTGCAGTTGCGAATCGCTTCTGTTGAACGACTGGATTCTTGATTTCCTGTTAGAAAGGTAAAAGTACATAGTAATAGACGGAAAATCATCGGGTACAACGTAAGTCATATACGGCATTCCCCAAGGAAGTGTTATAGGCCCTCCACTATTCCTAACCTACATGTACGATATAGGATACAATCTGAGCCGACCTCTTAGACTGTCTGCAGTTGATGTTGCCATTTACCGTCTAGTAAAATTATAAGAAGAATGACATAGATACGATATCTGAATGGTGTGAAAAATGGCAACTGTATCTGAACAAGGAGAAGTGTGAGGTCATCTAGATGAGTAGGAAAAGAAATCCATTAAATTTCGGTTAAACGATAAATTACACAAATTTAAATGCTGTCAATTCAACTAAATACCTAGGAATTACAACTACGAAATACCGAAACTGGAACGTTCTCATGGATAATGTTGTGAGGAAGCCAAACCGAAGACTGAGTTTTGTTAGCAGAACGCTTAAAAGAGGCAACAGGTCTACTAAAGACTGACTATACTACATTTGACCGTCTTCTGCTGGTGTATTGCTGTGCGCTACCTGATGGGATTGACGCAAGACGTCGAAAAAGTTCAAAGAAGGGCAGCTCGTTTTGTATTATCTCGAAGTAGGGTGAGAGTGTCATATGACACGGTTGTGGTGGCAATCATTAAAACAAAGGCGTTCTCGTTGCAGCGAGATTTTTCACGAAATTTCGATCACCAATTTTCTGCTCTGAATGTGAAAATATTCTACTGTTGGCAACTTACATAGGGAAATGGAGAGCTCGTACAGAAATATTTAAGTTTTCGTTTTCCCCATGCGCTGTCAGAGAGTGGACAGTAAGGAAATAGTCTGAAGATAGTTCCGAGAACTCTCTGCCAGGCACTTAAGTGCGAATCGCAGAGTAGTCACTGAGATGTAAGTAGCTGTAGATATAAAGGAAATCGCATAGAAGATGCTCATCCGACCAGTCCTAGATAATTCTGCAGTGCTTGGAGTCCCAATGAAGTAGACATCAAACGAATAACGAAGCGTGCTGCTAGGATCCTAATAAGAGGGTACAGCTCATGCAGATTCCTCGGGGAATTTAAATGGGAATCTTAGGTGGAAAGACGACATAGTCCTCGCTAACTCCTTGTTGTGTAAATTTAGAGAAACGGTATTCGAAGAAGACTATGCGACCATTGGTCTATGCTACGATTTCGAGTAGGATCATGAGAATAAATCAAGAGAGATTACGGCGCGTACATAACCATATAAAAAGTTTTCCATCGCGCAGTACGCGAATAGAACAGGACAGGAAATCGATAATATTGGTACGATGTACTCTCCGCCATGAATTGTTTAGTGGCTTTCTGAGTAAATATATTAAATGTACATGTAGGTTTAGAAATTAAAATGTGATTTCTGAGCTGGCCGATATACTCTGGGCACGATCATTTCTCTTCGTAAATGCCTCATCATTATCGTCGAAGATGCAAGCTACCATTTGTTTCAACGGAGAATTGTCACACGACTTAAACATGAACAGCGGTGTTGAACAAGATTGCATACTGGCCATTACGCTTTTTGGCGTAGTCTTCTCCCGGCTGCTGCTGCCGCAGTATGCTTCGAGACGCATATCACAGCCGACGGGAATGTTTCAGCTCCGCAAGATTAAAACTGAAACCATCTTGACTTGACTAGCCATACGTAACTTTCCTGTTTTTTGTCAATGATGCTATGATAGCCTACACTGAAATGAAGCTCCAGCATTCACTGACTTGAGGACGTAACGTCTGCAGGGCATTATATATACTCCGCAAGTCACGGTTCTCAGGACTGCGGGGAGAACCTCGTACCAATTTCAAAACGTAAAAATTTACACGCTTCGGTGCGCACCCTTATCGCTTTCGTATTGTTATCTGTGTCCCTATCGAAAGAAGTTGTGCATTAGGGAACACAACTGGGTTCACATTTGGGAAACCAGGTTTCAAATCGCCGTCCGGCCATCCAAATTTAGATTTGTTTTGGTTTTCCTAAATCGTGTAAGACAAATACCGGTTTAGTTCCTTTAAAAAGGACACAAGCTATTTCCTTCCCAATCCGCACCATCCGAACTTGTTACATCTTAAATGACCCCACCATAGGTATCAATTAAAAAACTTTTCGTATGTAATGTAAATCTGCTTCGGAAAAACAGCTAGAAACGTATTCATATTGATATTTACGTGTGCAGCCAAAGCGTCCACGTAACTACAGGGTTTCGGAGTAAAATTAAACTCTTGCAGGCGTCGTTTTGATATTATTTTATTATATTGCAGCCTGTTTCGGTGTCTCAGTACACAATATTCGGGCATTAACTGACGCTAAGGGGGGTGAACTGCAGTCGTATACAGACATCGGTGATACAGTATTCTACGGAAACCAGTTCATAGATGTTGGCAACTGATGGGATCGTCTATACGATTGGAGTCCACCCCTCTGCGTCAGTTAAGCCAGAAGATGCTGTACTGAGTCACCGAAACTGGTTGCAGTATAATAAAATAACATCAAAACGATGGTTGCAGGTGTTTCATTTTACTATGTAAGTGAACGGCCGGAATCCCACAGACCATCAGTCTGAAGAAAGGACACACAAAAACATAAAATTTCCGAGCCACATATAAACAAATTTGTTTTTCGAATTTTGCTGCCAGCCAGTATTTGTGACGTAATGCCTACACAGACGTTTTAGTGAACTACAGACACTAATTTCAGGCTTGTGAGCAAGTTTATTCCTTCTTCTGTGCATGCGTGAGTTTGGAATTTTTAAAGTTTATTTTAAGTCATCAGTCTTCGGAATGGTTTGATGCGGCGTGCCACGAACTTCTCCCCAGTGCCAACCAAATCACCTCAGAGTAGTAGCTGCATCCTACGTCCTCAATTATTTTTTGTATGTATTCCAATCTCCGTCTTCCTGTAGACCTTTTATCATCTACAGCTCCCTCTGGCATAACGGAAGTTATTCTCCGATGTCTGAACACGTGTCCAACCATCTTCTCCTTTCTTCTTGTTTGTGTTTTCCATTACGTGCCCTTTGCTCGCCGTTTGTGCTGATTGCTTCTTCGTTTGTTATTTCATCAGTCCACCTAATTTCCAACATCCTTCGATAACACCATGTCTGAAACGCTTCGATTCTCTTCTTCCCGGTTTTTCCACAGTCCATGATTCAGAACCATGCAATGCAGTGCTCCAAACGCACATTCTCAGAAACGTCCTCGTCATATTAAGGCATATGTTTTATACTTGTTGATTTCTTCTGCTAGAAATGCCCTCTTTTCTGGGCTATTCTGCTTTTATGTGCATCTTGCTTCGCCCGTTATGGGTTATTTCGCTTGCAAGATAGCAGAGTTCCTTCACTTCGTCTGCTTCATCGGTAGTCTCATTTCAGCTACGTCTCATTACTGTCGTCTTTCTTCGGTTTGCTCTCAATCCACAGTGTCTGCTCATTAGATTGTCCATTCAGTTCAACAGATCTGCAATTCTTCTCCACATTCACCGTGGACAGAAAAATCACCAGCGAATCTTATCATTGATATCCTTTTACCCTGAATTTTAATCCAAAACTGAACCTTTTTTCTGTCGTATACTCTTTCTAATCTTAGTACTTCTTTCTTGGTTTCCCATTCTTACTTTTCCCTCTTGGTTTTTGTACATACTGTGTAATAGTTGTATTTCCCTGTAGTTTACACCTCTTTTTCTTGCCATTTCGAACATCTTGCGCAGTTTTACATTGTGGAACGCTTTTTCTAGTTCTGCAAAATTCTATGAACATGACTTGATTTTTCTTCATTCTTGCTTTTGTTGTCAAGCGCAGCTTCAAGTCTGCGTTTCTGGTGCCTTTACCTTGCCTAAAGCCAAACTCATCACCATCTAACACAGCCTTAATTTTATGTTCCAGTCTTCTGTGCTTTACTATTGAGATGTTAAGCTGAGTGTGTAATAATTTTCTCACTTACCTACGCTTGCTATCTTCGCAGATGTTTTGGTGCTATTTTTCTGGATACCTGCAGATAGATTCTACAGTCCAACTTGATTAATCGTTGCATCTTCACTCAATGATTTCAGAAATTTTGTTATCTATGCCTTCCGTCTTATTTAATCGCAGTTGTTTTAAGGCCTGTTAAAGTTTGACTCTAGTACTGGAGTACGGCTGAACTTCTTCAATAGTGTTGGCTTGGCACACCATTGGGTGCAGCAGCAGACTCGAGAATCAGACTGTTGCAATTGGGCTGACGCAGCGAAGGTGGAAGTTCAGCGCTAACTCGGCACTTTGTCAGATTTCCCGCCCGCTGTCGCTCACGTCGTATGTCTCTATCACTTCGTGCAACGCTCCTACAGGTGGTCTGTAAAGAAAAAAAAAGTCGGATCTCGACAGAAGGCGCTGATTGATGGCGTTTCGTCGCTCACATTAACCAAGCTAGATTCACAGTGAAGATATCGTTCACTCCCCCTTACCTTTTCCCAGAATATTTCAGCCCTGTGCTTTACCACCTCGTTTTCCCCGCAGGCAACGCATTGCGCGTGGGCGTGCTTACCTCATACTTCGCCGCGACGTTTGGGATAAAGCAGAATTAACTGCCACTACCACTGGCGTGCATGGACGCAAGCAGCGCCGCCGAGAGTGTTGTTGAAACTCCGTGTGGTGGCCGTAACAGCACCGTCGTCAGACTAAGAGGTGGCAACTATAGCGGGGATTTAGGTCGGTGTAAAACCTACCTGACAAAATGTGAGGCACATCTTACATTTTTAAAGTGCTTTGCTGCTTAAATTCGTAGTTCGTGAAAAAGTGTTATTATGTCAAATTAGTGCATCAGTGATACAAACGAACATTACTTTAGAGATCACAGAATTGTCGGAACTAAACTAAAAATATACATAGATTATAGATACCGCTCACTTCCCCTTACCTTTTCCCAGAATATTTCGAAGATGATTTCTTTGGATATTGCCAGTAACATTGCCTGAGGCAGCGAGAACAACTTTTACGAAACGGCTATGTAACTTTAACACATACGGATATGTTGTGTACATAGTTCCGCGTAGTCAGCGCGTACACAACTTTCCCACTATAGCGCGCCCCGCTAAGCACAACAGCGCAGGCGCAGCGCTCGTCCGCTCCGCACTACGAGATGGCGCTGCCTTAGTGACGGACCAATTTCTGCTTCCGCCGATCTGCGTATTAATATGTAACGCAGCCAATGAGAATGCTGCTAACGTAGAACCTTGTCTCCTCGCGGATCACACTCGCACAGTGATACCTGAACGCGCGAGGTATTATAACGAGTGTACAGACCTCCGATTAGTCAGTCTGCATTTGTCTGCACCAGTCTATAGTCAAGTTTCAGTCTGAACCTAATAAGATTACCATATTCCTGTACATAGCCATGAAGATAAAT